>NW_006763294.1:1870125-2043920 GCF_000218685.1 Serpula lacrymans var. lacrymans S7.9 | reverse complement strand
GGATTATATGATGCAGATGCAGGCAAGGCAGGGACAGGGACAGGGGCAAGGACAAGTGCAGGGGCAGATGCAGGGGCAAGGACAAGGGCAGAATCAGGGGATGACGCCTGGGATGGGGATGGGAGGTGCGCAGGGGATGGGCGGGCAAGGAATGGGAGGACAAAGCATGACAGGGATGGGAGGGATGGGTCAAGGACAAGCCCAGGTGGGTCACCATCTCGCTCAAATGCAAACGCAAGGGCAAGGGCATTTCTCTTTAAGTTTGGGAGCGGGTGCGGGATCGTCGTCGTCATCGTCGTCCATGCAACTACAGCCCCAGCAGTCCATGCCGCATCAGCAGCAGCAGCAGATGCAAGCAGCCATGAGCATGCGAGATGAGATGGGCATGGGCATGCAGCATATGAGAGACCAGATGGGGTCTGGAATGCAGATGCACGCTTCTCAGCATGGTCACCCGAGTCAGAATCAGCAGGGGATGGGGATGGGGATGCAACATCCCTACCCGCATAGTTCGCCGCCTCCGTCTGGCGGAGGAGCAGGCGGTACGAAGAGAAAGATGACCGACTCACCGAGGATGGGGTCGGTGGGGCCTTCGGGCGGTGGTGCGATGGGGGGTGTGACGGGGGTTATCAACCTCGGCGGTATGAATGCTATGAACCCGGGCAATATGAACGCTGCAGGGGGCCTCGGAGTCGGGCTGGGGCTCGGCGCTGGCGGGAGTATCATGGGTGGCGCTGGCGGGGGAATGATGCCGCCGCCTGTTATTCCTGGAGTAGGAGGAGTTGGGCCAGGCGGTCAGCCGGGTGGGCAGCAGGGGAGACAGCAGGTGGGTTGTTTCTTTCGTGTTTTCTTTTTCTTTTTGTCATGTCTGGGTCTCGCTCGTCCCCTTTCCCCCCTTTTATTTGTTCTCTATTATTTGAAACAAGATAAACATATATTTCTTTCTTTTCTATCGAGTTGTTGAGCTTTTGGACAATGATGTGCTGACCTTCTATCTTTTGTTTTGTATTTTTAGGGACAAAGTCCAAATATGACGATTGGACTAGGCGGGAACGTCGCTATGAATACGAGCTCTGGCGCAAGTCACATGGGAGGCGAGAGGGAAAGATCGGTGGTTAACATCTCCAATTTGTCTGGTACCGGTGGATTAGGTGTAGGTCCGGGAGGAGGAGGTCAAGGAGTTGTCAACGGTATGCCCAATATCCACATTGGCGGTATCCCCAGCACGAATGTTGGTGGCGGTGGAGCACTCCCTGGGCATACTCCCAACGCAAATAGCATTGGTAGCTTAGGCATGAATAATCCGAACGCCCTTGGCGGGATGAACCTTGGCACCGGTGCTAGTGCTGCGCTCAATCCAGGACTGATGAATAACTTCGGGAATTTGTCTGTTAATGTGGCAAGATTGACGAGTGGGCTAGGGGGAGCAGGTGGTGGAGCAGGGGGAGCAGGGGGAAGTGTAAGCGTTAATGGTGTTCCACCTGGCCCGGGCGTTGGTGGAGGGATGGGTGCAGCTCAGCCTGTATCGAGTAGTTCGAGGCCGTTTATTGGTAGGGAGGGACAGACGAAGGTGGACGGGGCAGAGGGAGCAGGTGCGGGTGCTTCACAGGGCGCTACAGGACCTAGTGGACAACCACAAGCACAGGTGCAAGGACAGCAGCTTCCGCCTCACCTTGCTTCACTGAACCCCACCGTGTCCAATGTGAGGCTCGTCCCGCGTGCCCCGACTTTGGTGAAGAAAGTGGAAGGTGAGGGCGCTACTGCTAATGGCGCGAGCGAGGTGGCTGCGGGTGCGAACGTGAACGCGAGCGATAGTTCAGCTAATGAAGATACTGCCGCTGTCGCGACGACAACAAGCACGGACGATATACCGACTGATGCGCCTGAGGCCGCTAGTGAAGGAGTGTCTTCCATCCCTACAACCGTCTACACCGACACGAACACAATCCCACCTCTTTCCTCCTTTGATCTTGACACACTAAAAGAAATCATGGCGCAGGATAATGCATACGAGGAACTTTACCGCGGGATGAAATCTCGGATGAGTGCGGAGGCGAAGAACGTCCGAGGAGCGTGGTGGGAGCGTGACTTTGTGGGTACGGGCGTTGTAGGAGCTGCTGGGGTAACAAGGAGGAGGGGGGAAGGAGGATTTGATGTCCGATATCCCAGGGCGAAGGGAGCCCCAAAAGAGAGGGGAAGGAAGCCAAGGCGAGAGGGGTTTAGGATGTAAGTTTCTTCTTGTCAATTTTTAGTGAAACGGTGAGCGTGTTGCTGATGGCGGTGGTTGCAACTTTATTGCAGACCAAGCAAGTTGTCCCCTGAAGATGCGAATCGTCCGGAACAGCTTGTACCTATTAGGCTCGAATTTGATGTGGAACATCATAAGATGCGAGATACGTTTGTGTGGAATTTGAACGGTAAGTCATCTATCTTGCCTTCTGTGTCATCCGTTCTGATACTTGGGTATGTGCAGACCCTATAGTGACACCTGAAGCATTTGCGCAGTCTATTGTGGACGACTATGCACTTGCGCCGAGTTACCATACGACCATCACAAAAGCGATACAGGACCAGCTGAGCGACTATAAGGCACATACAACGAGTTTTGATGGAGACGCGAATGAGGTGACAGAAGTGACTGATGGGGAGTTGGGCGGTGATGAGAAAGAGAGGGAAGGTACGACAGTAACGCGTGGAGGGACGGTGGGTTCCTTGAATGCGAGCGGAGAAGAGAACGGGAACGATGCTGGGAATGTGGTAGGGAGAGGGTGCTTGGACGAGGAGGAGACGCAGTGGTGGGAAGCATGGCGCAAACGTTCAAGGGCAGTTAGTTTAGGTAGGGGAGACGGTAGTAAGAAGGCAAAGAAGAGGAGAAAAGTGGGAGGAGAGGCTGCGAAGAGTGTCGATAAAAATAATGAGATGCAAAAAGATGGGGAAGGAGAGAAGGAAAATGTTGAGGAGAGACCTACTGATGTGGACGATCTCGAATGGGACGAGAGGAGCATGCATGAAGAGATGAGAATATTGATCAAGGTGCGGTGGATCTATCTAGTTTGGCTGATGTGAGATACTGATGTTTTCGATTTTCTTACGGGACGAATAGCTGGATATCATCGTTGGCACTATGAAGCTTGACGATCAGTTTGAGTGGGACCTCGACAACATAGAGGCGTCTCCGGAACAGTTCGCGGAAGTTTATGCAAAAGAGTTGGGTTTGGGTGGAGAATTCAAGTAAGTTATCTATTGTGTTCACTAGTGCATAGCCCATCTTTGCGTCTTAATAGAACCGCCATCGCCCATTGCATTCGCGAACAAGTGCAAATATACCAAAAATCACTTTTCCTCGTAGGCCATCCTTTAGATGGATCAGTTGTTCAAGATGACGACTTGCGTATGTCCTTCCTTCCGAGTCTTAACTCTGGTACACGGGCCATCGATCAGGTGCAGTCGTTTACACCCCTCCTCAACTATCTCAGCGATGGTGAGATCGAGCGAAGCGAAAGGGAACGGGAAAAAGAGCTCACCAAGCGTCGGAAGCGCAATACCCGTGGTAGGCGTGGTATTGCGCTACCTGACCGCGAGCCCATCCGGACGTACCGTACGCCTGGAGTTGGATTCCCCGAGCTGGATCCTGCGACATTGGCGCTGGCCGCAGCCGCGAATGCACCGACTTCGAGGCGTGCTGCTGCTGCCGCTGCTTCACTCACAATCGCGAACATGGTTGCATCCGAGAATGGGACGAGTATAATGCCAATGCCTGTGCAAATGTCGGTGCAGCAGACTTCGACTTCGGCGATGAGCGGGATGGCGAATGGTAAAGAGAAGAAGCCAAAGGGATTGTTCAAAGCGCCTTCGTATCCTTCGTCTGTTCTTCGCCCGCGGGCCCAGGTTACTGCTCCCATACAGTCTACTGCTGTAGATGCCTCAACTTTGCCTCCTCCCCCCGAGAACGACCCACCAGTATCATTTGCTTCCTCGGCGAGTGCTCTGCCAGTGGATAGTAGGACTGCACGGATACTTGCGGCTAGGCGAGTGAAGGAACTCGAGAGGGAGGCCAAAGAGAAAGAATATGCTGATGGACAACATGCGAATCTTATCGACGGAGTGTGGCACTGTTCAAATTGTGGTTGCCCTGAAAGTATAGCAATTGGCCGACGGAAAGGTCCTTTGGGCGATAAGTCACAGTGTGGGACCTGTGGTAAGTATATTTTACCAATATTGTCCCGCGTGTGTCACAGCTAAATGGTGATCTCAATAGGAAAATTCTGGCACAGACATCGTAGACCACGTCCTGTGGAGTATAATGCCGATGCAGAGTATCATATTAATCTTAGGCGAGAGGTTGGGACGGCTGCGACCACGAGGAGAAGGGGTCGCGCACAAAACACAAGTTTGCAGAACAATAATGATAGGCCTGATACGCCCAGCCGCTCCAGGCCAGAAGTAGAAGCCCCCTCTATGCCGCCTGCGTCCTCTAACGCGCTTCCATCGGAAGACGATAGAGCTGTTTCACCCGTCTCAGAATCCTCCAGTGGCTCTGAGCCTCCATTGGCACAGCAATTCTTAAAAGCGAACGGCGGTGGTCACGCCAGTCCCGCTCCACCTCCACAAGCATCAACGTCAGAAACCCCAACCCGCTCCCCCGCTCCCAGGCCTGCCAGCACTAGTAACAATAGCCAAGGTAACCGTTCCCCATTCCCTACCGAGCCCAGTACTGTTGCTGGAGGGACTGTTGACTCGTCTTATGTGAGCTTTGCTTGATATTGGCGCGGAAAAGTGTTTATGCTCATTACGAAGTGATATCAGACACCACCGCCTTGGCTCTCTGAGGCTATGCATGAGATGCAAAGTAGATACCCTGAAGACAAGTTTGAAGCCATCCTTCGCAAGGCAACATCTAAAACGGCACCAGAATGGAGACTCAAGTGTCTTGATTGTCCTGGCAAAGTACGTATATCGTCCTGCTATCTTGATGATCAAAAGAATTTATGCCAGATTCAGTTATACACCCCCGGTCCTGGCGAGACGCTATCTAATTATGAGGTTCATTTGAGGAACCGCCAACATCGCCAACGTGTTAACAGCCGACTAGGCTTGTCTTCGTAATATCATACTCAATAAACTTGTGCATCGTAAAATGACCTCATTTTTCTAACTTGTGCCGATTATCATGCTAACAAACTACTGTATACATTGTGCAAACGTTATCCTTGTTTATTCTCTGAATCTACATATTCTTTTGAACTTGTTGTATGTATCGTTCCGATCTATATTCTTGTAACTATCGTGCTAGGCAAATCAAATCCTATATCTGTACATGGTTTGCTTGCGGCATTTTCGCCCCTGTATTGACCCCGCTATCTCTTCCTGAGATTCTTCTTTCTTCTCCGCTACTTTGGGTCGTAAGTAGGATTAACAATACCTCAGACCCGTTCCTGTCACCAGCAGTCCTCAATATCTTGAATTTCGCCGCGTTAAGTAAGTGGCAAATAACATCCCCATGCACATTTCATACAAGATCAGTTACACAAGAGTACAAGATAGTTACGCCCTAATCCACGAGCCATTGTTCAAACTTTATATACCCGAAGAAACTCTTTGTCACCAACTAGAATCCTTATAACCGTTTAAAGAGTAATAGGGGAGCAGCCAAGGGAAATGAGCCCGTTCTAGAAGTAACGGATGGGGCATCAGAAACAGGTAGTTCCCATCAGTTGTCGGGATAAAAATGCACGTACGAAGCTGTTGTTCTCGCAGCAGACGGGCTCAGCAGTGCAGCTAGAGCTACCGATACCAATGACGGAGAGAGGGGAGCAAGTAATTCCAACAAGTCCAGTGACATCGCTCAGCACAATGCCCAAGAGACCAAGGAGCAAGGAGGCACCTGCTGAGGAGGCCTGGATATACTTTGAGTGTTGATATTTTAACAGATTGAATTGAAAAAACCTACACTCTCAACGCTATTGCAACACTGCAAGTCACCAGTGTTGCATTGACTAACAGAGGTGATAGTAGTTCCCGGTGCGGTCTAAAAGGGTCAAATAGGTCAGTGGCTAACATCCTAGCCTCATGGAACAGAGGTGTTGACTGACAGCGGTGATGGTAACAGTGGTGGTCACTGGGGGTGTGGTGGTTGCCCAAGGTGTAGCGGCCGCGAAAGCGGTCAAGGCGAAAAGTACGTAGAAGACAACGGTGGATAGACGAGAGAACATTGTTGTTGGTTGGTTAAGTAGTTGGTTGGTCAAGTTCAAGTTGAGCTATTGCAAGTTACTGGACTGAAGATAACCTACATATCTACGAGCCTTTATACATTGGGGAAGGGTCAGTGCGCAACTTAGAGAGGGCAGTGCGATTCAGGACTTACTCAGGTATGTCCTCCTTTCGGACGATACTGGTCATGCATTCATCCTGTCAGCGTCCGTGGGCACATTCGATATGTCACAAGCGTGGAGCCCCCTGAAATTGGAGGTATTTTCCTCGTCCTTCCTCCCGGGTCTGTCGGATAGCCTTCGGTCTCGACTTTGCAGCTGGGGTCGAAAAGTGAGGAGCACATGGTAGAAAGAACAGCACGGCGTACCTGGGAATAGCGATCGCAGCCTACCGATGTCAAAACCAAGAAAACAATACAACGCTTGACCCCCAGGAGATTTCCGAAATAGGAAATGAAAAGCGGGAAACCGAGACGTTGCACGACATGAGGATCGCGCCAGGTACTATGAAAAGGGGAATGACATTTTGTATGGCCGCCACTCCAGCCTTCACCATTTGCAAAGGCCAGATAGGAATTCAGCGATGACTTACCGATGTCATATGCTATTCACGGTCAGGGGAGAGAACCAGGGGGAACCAATGGAGCGAACAGAATGAAAATCTGACTGGTGACAGCTGCACAGGTGATGATGATTGATGAAAGGGTCATCACATTCCAAACACTCCACGAAACTTCGGCGAATATCACTCACACAAAGTACAGAAGCAAGCATTCCATTGATATAACTAGAGCTGGCGCGAATCCACAGAACACCACGGTTTTCAGTACATATTCTTGACATAACGATTACACGGAGGACTTGGCGAGAAGTATATCTGGCGATTAAGAGGCGAATGCATAACGGAAGGAAGGAGAGCAGTGCCAACACGAGGATCCGGATTCCAGATAGCTACAACTTGAAATAATAGCGAGATGTCGAAGTTCTAATTCGCGCGGAAACGAGGCCGAACATATGACAGAACAGCTATGTCAATGGTCGCCCGCCGATGCGAAATCAGACAGACACATCAAATGGGCCACGACAAACTGAAAAGAATGAAAAGGCGGATAAACAATGAAGGCAGGGTGGGCAACTACACAGACAGCGGAAGACATACTTGCCGTAGATGAGCATGGAATGCAAAGATGATGACACACATACGTACTTAGGTCCCAGTCTGACAGAGTGGAGATACTAGGTGTATACAGATATGCAATCCGTGGTGCATACACCCTGCCTGGTCATCGGACAAGCACACCAAGGAAAACAGCGTTTCTCCTGCAATTTTTAAATATAGAAGACAAGATTAACGGGTACCTGGATTGCCTCGAGCAGGCGCAGACCTATCGAGGATATCTGACAGTTTCGTGGGGTTTCGTGTTCTAACTGTCCCACCGTTGCCAAAGAAAATATCAAGGGTAGAGATTGTATCAATCTTCTCTGCCCAAATTTACCTGAATGAAGGCATGCCGCCTGGAATATAGTTCACCCGCTTGGTGGTATGCTACATTAACGTTAGACATAGTGAAATGTGCCTTGCCCCGGTCCTTTTATCCACGCTTGGCTCCGCGGACCTATATTCCAATGTCAGGATATCGAGGAATGCCGGAAAACGGTTGCGGCCATTTGATCATCTTGTACCCAATGGTGGTGGCCAGAGTACCGGATGGCCTGGCCCATTCTGAGGATCCACACGACAACATTGAGATTCATGCGACAACCCCGGTGTTTTCCTAAGGCAGTTCGAATTCGGCCCATCTGAGAATAGTTCAGACTAGAATCAGCTCCCAGTGCTTGTTCCAAAACGAAGAAAAGAAAATGTAGCGTCACGGTCAGGCTGGGCGATAGTAAGCAAGGGCCCGTGTTAATTTGAACGCGACGGCCAAACATAACATCATTGACTGTGACTACGACGCTCGCTAGAGATCATCGAGGTTGGCTGGAAGTAATCAAAATCTGCCAATCCGGTTCATGCTGATTCCCAGTTCAAAGCCATTGTGTTTTCCACGAACTGTAGTTTGTCAGTGTCAATGTCACCAGCAGTTATGGCATCATGATGGTAAGGCTCGGGAAACGCCATTTCAAGTCTCGAGTTTCGCTTTTAGGCTCAACGCTACCTGAGCTGGTCCCGTACTATTTCCTATCACCATTCCATATCTTAGGTACCGGCAATGTTCACGACTTCAATCGCACAGTAATGCCTTACATATCGTCACAAATCTTTATAATTCTATGATACCGCAGCACCAAAAACAGTTACATCCGAACCCAACAGTGAAACCCAACAAGAGAAAGATCAAGGAACTACCAAATTTGTTTAAGAGCATACAGATATTTGCCTAGTCTCAAGCTTCGACACCGAAAGCGTGTCATTGCTGCTGCTCACAGGGTGATCGGGGAGCAGCCGAGGGAGATCAAGCCATTCTGGAAATAGCGCGTAGGATGTCAGAAATTGACCGACCCTTCAAATTTCAGAGGTAAAGATTTCACGTACGAAGGTATTGTTCTCGCAACAGACCGGCTCAGCGGTGCAGCTAGAACTACCGAGACCAATGATGGAGAGCGGGGAGCAAGTAATGCCGACAAGCCCAGTGATATCGCCCAGAACAATGCCTAAGAGACCGAGGAGGTCTGCCACGCCTGACGAACTGGCCTGCAAACATTTTCAGTATTCATGTGGGTTTTGTTTGACAACTTTGGAAAAGAGACTGACACTTTCGACGCTGTTGCAGCACTGCAAGTCACCCGTGTTGCATTGACTAACAGTGGTGACAGTACTTCCCGGTGCGGTCTAGAAGGGTCGCGATGCAAACAAATAGGTCAGTGGCTAACATCCAAGCCTCGTACAACAGAGACATTGACTTACAGCGGTGACGGTGACAGTGGTGGTCACTGGGGATGTGGCTGCCACGAAAGCAGTCAAGGTAAAGAGGACGTAAAGGAAAACGGTGGAGAGACGAGAGAACATCTTGTAAGATATAGAAGCTGAACTACTGTGTGTTGTTCGACTGGAGAGACTGGAGAGAACCTACATCAGTAGGCTCCCTTTTATACCACGAATAATGGTCAGTGCGCAGGACAGAGGACGAGGCGATGCATTACCTCTTCAAAAAAAAAGTCTTCCCTTTCAGGTTCAAGACTAGTGTTGAATTGTTGTGCCACTATGTCTGGCTTGCAAAGGAGAGATATTACGGGAAGTGGATCCCCCTGAGTCCGAGATCGAGTCACGAAGACTTTGTCATCGTGCGTCTGTCGAACAGCCTAAGGTCTGGACCTTGGTGTGGAAGCCAATGGACACCAGAGACCACATGTCAAAAACCAGACATTGACATACCTGGGAATGGTAAATTTCGCCTACTGATGCCATTAGGCCAGGTACTTCGCAGACGTAAGTTCCAAGAAAAAAAGGAGAGGTGCAGGAAAGGATATATGTACACTGCCCAGGCGAAGATCGCGGGTTGTTCTGCGTATGTCCCGTATCACGATACACAGGACTAACGAGAAGTGGTGAACTGTGAATTACCAATGCCAGAGAAACAGTAAGCCAATATACTTCACGGCCAGGGGACGAAAAACCAGCATGATAATACGAGGACCAAGGGTGCATTAATTATGATATTCACGTACACATCGGCATCAGACCATGACTTGACAATTCCAGCCTGTGAGATAATGTAGCTCTTTTAGCACTGCTTCATGCTTCCAATAGATGGTAACTCCATGACTTACAACAACTTCTAGATAGCTAGAGACGGCAAGTACATCGAAATGCAAGTAGGCGCTAGCGGTGAAGACCATAATTGGATCAATGTCAGGAAAGAAATTCTACTCCTTACGGGTGCCTTTGCTGGGGCTGGAGTAAACCTGAACAGCAATCGGCGTCTACCGATGTCAATCAAGCGGAGAATTGCCAATAAGCCATGAATCTCGGAGACTAGATGTAGTAATGGACAACAGGGAACGAGACAGCGGACCAAAGGGTATGTGGGACAGGCCATGATTGGCTGTACGGAGTATACGGGTATGGTTCTGACCATGAGTAGGGAGCTCTATTTCATAACATGGAATTGAGGGTATAATATTAGATACTTAAACGCTCAGAATGTGCAGGATTTTTGAAATTCCTGAACAAACGGTCGATCCTGCTCATCGAGTTGGAAGCTTAGACTTCACGATGAGATATTTACCAGTGCAAGAAAGAAGAATAAATCCTAGATGATATATAGCGAATGAGCTGCGAGGAGATCATAATAGAATGGTACCGGACACCACTGAACACAGACTTCAAGTCAACGCAACTGGTCCGACGGGCCCGCAAAATATCCCACCATTGGCAAAAAGGAACATCAAGTTTTTCCATTGACCTTTTCTCAGCTACTGTTTAGGCTTACAGTGTCTGTTGTATAAGAAGGCCGCTCACCCATGTGCAATGGTGTTCTTCGTTGTTCCACAGCGGAGTGGCTTGTCGCGTTAACAGAGCGCCTGTACCTTAAGTTTCCCGCCAATCATATCGATGGCTAAATCGAAACTGCGGCAATTATCTGCAAGACTGGCCTGTCATGGAGCTGTGAGAATTCCGATGTCATGTACTGGACGAGTGCCGGCAACTTCATGTCACTTGACCTGTCGACAGTCAAAGATGGGATGAATGCACTCGTTCTGGAACACATAGCATTGTAAAGGCCAATCACCAGGGACCCTGAGTTGCGGATTCCGTCGGTGATAGCATCCACAGAACCTGCTGGCTCCCGCATTTTCTTTCCTAAAGCAGTGAATGGAAATACGACGTGAATTTGCAAGTCCTATTGCAAAGGAAAGTATTACTTTTACCTTGAGTTATGTTTTGCTTGTTATTGCCATACAAATTTATATGACAAGGCAGAACAAGAGGAGTGTGCAAAATATAGCGCACGTATGATATCTGAGAAGAATATGCGGGTAGATCTAACCCTTGTTCTATAGATGCATGCGCTCCGTGATAAGCAATTTTCTCGAGCTTTCCGAGTTCTAACTTCATTCCGATTGTTCGTTCTGATAGTGAAGATACTATTATGGTTATCGCTTTTATAACGTGTAGCAAAGTAGCTCCCTAGTGGAAGTTGCAAAACGATGCGCCCAGTCGTAGTAATGCACGAAGAGTCACAGTTCCAGATGGTTATTGCTTTTTGCTATCGAAAAACAATTCTTCTTCAGTGGGGCGTGCTACAACGCTTTGAGTAACACAAGAGCGGCCACTGGTTTCAAAAGGCGATATCGGTGATGCACAAAGATTCAAAAAGCCAGCTTGAAAAACGACAGACCGCAAAAGAATAGCTCAATTGCAAGAGTATATAATAATATCTCACGCTTCTTAACTTGGTTTTCACGCGCGCTGAGACTTGTTCTTGAATGTTGACCACTTCAACTAATACCGCTGCAAATGCCTCCTTCTAAACCTGTTCGAGGAGGCCCAAACCCATTTTTCTTCTTTGGTTTATCATTTGTATCTTTTGGTGTTTTCTACTACATAACATCAAATCGAGAAACTACCTATCCAGCCTCCAAGCAGCCCCGTCAACAAGATAGTCCTTTGATTCCGCCACGACACAAGGACTCATGATTTCATTTTGCTCCGTCACGGATTTTTTATCCTGCTCGACAAGGTCCAAGCCGAAAATGCCATACCCAAATTAAACTCTATGCACCCAACAGTCGTTGAAGGTATAGTAAGGTCAACATTTACCGATCTCTACTGTCCTGATTATTGTTCTACACGTAAGTGTACCTACCAGGCGATGTACCCTGTTGCGCCTCGTCTGTGGATATGCTTTATTCGTAATAATGAAGGAGGTGTCATGGTCAATTGGGTATTGTTAGCGGCGAATTCCGATCTAGACATGGATACTGTAAGCAATGTGCCAGAATTCGAGGCCCCCTACCTGTTGTTACCGTGCAATCTGTTTATCGATGCTCTTGGATAAGAAGCTCCCATCATACCTACAAAACTTACATATGTGAACTTTAGCACAGATGGAAGGCTTCTGTGGTGAGGTCCTCAAATCGCTTCATCCTGACACTGATGCAGTCCAAGGGTTCACTGGCAAAGTACCCTTGGAGTATAGTCCTGAACGGGTAAATCAGATTTCTGGAAGGTGCACTGTATATCGCCTGGCAACGATTGATTTGGTTGGTATCATTACTTTATTGCTTTCTCTATGAGTACCCGAAGGGGGTCTGACTCTTGCAAAGCTTTACTGATATTGACCATTATATCAATGATACTCTGCTTGCTTAAGTACAGTACTAGTTGGGCGTGGACTAAACACCATAAATATGGTTTCGATCAGATTACGGACAGCGTTCTCCACATGCGCATTTTCTGTAAACATGCACGTGTGAGTATTTCGTTGTCAGTTACATATAATGAAGCATCTGGTTACGAGTTTTACAACACTCAACGTTCAACTCATTGCTAAAGTCTTGTCTCTTACTTATATCCTCCTAGAATCCTGTTACTATATCACTTAAACACTAAGATTCGTATATACTAGTATGGACTGTTGTGATCTTGTCTGCAGTCTCATGACTTGTTGCTGTAAGTGCTTTCTCGCGAATTACCTGCCGAATCATTCTTACCATGGTTAACCTCCATAAAGGTTTCTGTTCTGCGCTTTGTGGATCATCTTGTAAGTACAACAAGAATCTGTGAACCAGTAGCTTTCAAATTTTCGACATTGAGTGTGTTGTCTCAAATTCTCCTAGCACCGTCGGGAACGCCTGCATGCAGCTGTTGCTCGAATAATGATGAGGAAGAGGACATACGCTACCCAGAGTTTGTCCAGACGCAACCAGCTTCTCGCGAGCCACTTCAGTTGAATGATCCCACCAATGCGAACCGGAGAAGCGATGGTGTTGGCCGAATGGAGGGACAACATCAGCAAGGAGGTATAGCGAGATGATTCAGGGAGGTTGCTTGCTAGGTACTGGATATCATTCAGCAACTTCAATTTTAGTTAGTTATGGTCTTATTGCGTGGATTTATAGGGTCGAATATATGTAACTGGACTTCTGGAAATGAGAACAATGCATCGAACATTTGCTGAGGGGCAGGTATTGAGGCAACACAACTGTAGCGAATGAGCGCGAGTAAGGAAGAGTCGAATGGTTGGTCGTCGCAAAATTACAAGCTGCAAAATATATTTCATACTGTAATGACTGTCAAATGACGCGTGAGATTTACCAGATTTACCAGAGCTAAAGACTAACCAATTGCCTACAGTGCTTTTACACCCATCCCATCTCTTCCCCAGCCAATTATAACACGCACGAAGTCAATCACTGTTGAGCGCTCCCATTTCCAGCCAAGTGTCGCGCATTTACAGCAACGAAGTGGTATGCAACAACTGTGACCATAGCGAGAGCACCAAGGTAGTTGGCGAGGTTGTAGAGGGTTTGATGAGACATCATTTTGAATTTAGCGAGCGTGCAAGTTGACTGTATAACTGGACTGGCATTAACATAAAAGCTACAATATTTGCTGTGAGACACGTACCTAGTGTGGTGGTTCAGATTTATGGTGTGCTCGTATGCAGCCGTCGTGGCCTTATTTGGTTTCTGTTTGTCCAGTCCCGGGAAAGCTCGGGCTTGCACCAAAAACCATCCTCCAACTTTTGTCTGTCTTATTCCTGGTTTCATAGACACACCTCACAAAGCGTAGCCCATCATGAAGCCTACAAATGTGCTTTCCAGTGATATGCCAGGCCGTATGTAATATATCTATCTGGCATCCTGACCTACATTAACACGTCTTTAATCTGGTGGTTCATTCCTTTGACTAATTTTTAGCCAAAGTATACGTGAGTTCACATCCAGAACGCTAGCGTACGTCGAATGCTGAATCTCGTGAGGATAGAATCCATGGTGGGGCGATACGAGTAACATGAAGATGAAAGGTGTTACCACCTACAGTGCGTGCTCCGCCCTTCGGATTTTTTTATTGCAGATTATTGAAGGTCTCGCGCGTCATTTTTACTCTCAACTCGTTCCGCAAAATTTCCCCGTCAACGCTGTGGATTCTTGGTGCTATATGATACCTTGAACTGTGTACCACGACTTACTCGCGCCGATCAATATCCACCAGGTCTCTCACCTTTTAGGCAACGCGCGACCAAGAACATGTTCAGTGGATGGCTATTCAATGGTTACAAGCGTCTTGCTAGCCAGATGCCATACTGGATTGTCCCATTTGCAGCTGGTAAGTCACCCAGCGGTATAATATCACATGTCCCTGTACTGAGCACCTCTTGTAGGATATGGCATATACAGTTGGGCAAAAAGCCGTGACGCATGGAACAATAGCAAGGCAGGACACGTCGCACTGCATGGATCGCATTGATTGCAGCATGTATGACTGACTGTAGAAATTGTGCTGGTTATAGAATTTGTTGGTGCCTATGGTATCCAATTTTAATGGATGCATTTTCTGTGCAGTTTTGAACGTCATTGTAAGATGACAGTTAATACAGCCTTTTTTCTCTGCCATCATTTACCGCACATAGCATGATGTTTCTCTGTACCTTGGTTCTTTGAGCTGGAACCGGACGGATGACATCAGGTTTGTGGTGCATAGTAAGTGTTCGCCATTTTTCGATCAAGTGGGTTGGGGCGGTTTCGGACGTCTAGAGCGGTCCCAAACGACGCATGGAGCTACCTCTCAATCAGCAGATAGCTGGGGATGTGTCTCGCCGCATAGGTATCTGCGGTGCACATCAAGTATACGAGTAACCAGGCGTCGACATCCTTGCACTGCCCGTAAACCTGTTGTTTTATGTCAGTCTATGACTGATGATACGCTGATGAAGCCTCATTCAGCGACTTATCTGCACCAGTGAATTTGTTGTATTCGAGGGACTCACGAACTATGCTCTAAGCTTGGGTTTAATTCGAGTGCCTAGCCACCGGTCAGATTTCAGTATCCTCAAACTGTGCACTATTTCACTGGCCAGTGTATCTCTATCTGAGTGCTCATTACTTTTACTGATGGTCATGGCGTGTTTTTACTAAAGGACGCCCTACCACCATCGGCGTCGTGCAGTTCACCGTAGTCTGCTCTGAGGCTCGTTCTTTCAAAAGTTTTTGAGTGTTCCACTCTCATTCCACTGGGAGACCGCACAGCAAATCCGGGGTTTGATGTGAAACGAGATTAGTGTCGTTGCCGCTGCTCTAGTAAGTGGTGTTATCTTAGACCATATATTGGTAAATACTGACGGGTGGCTGTAACGTTTCAAGCTAACCACGAAGAGGAGTATGCAAACATCACGTATGTCAATGCCCCTGACAATAGTGGCGGCTTGAAACTTACAGCGGAACAGTTCCTGTGGTAGGTGGCGGTACCTGCAAAAGCTGGCACTGACGGGAGAAACGATGACGTGCCTGGGACGGTGATGTTACTATAGAGTAAAGATATGAGCATGGTTGTGGTTGTTGGCATATCCCGCGGGATGTGAGTATGATATCTAATAAGTTTTTTCAAGCAATGTATCATTGATTTCCATACTATACAGAGATTGAATGTGACTGGGAAATCATTTCCCACTATATTCGGCACCGCGTCCTCTCCTTTATTGTGAATTCATGCTAATCTTACCCTCTTCAAAAGTTTCTTTTGCCTATTAATTCCATCAGAAACTCGTACTTCATGTCATGTGCACGAACGATACCACTTACCTTGCTCAAAAAGGCATCATCCGTCAAAACACGCATACCTACCGCTGTTAGTGCTTTGGAAACGACCAAACACGCATTATGCGATACTTCTGTTCGTGCAGCGTCCGTAAAAGCAGGAGTATGATTACCGCCATCGGGTACTGTTGGAATAGCTGTTGTCAAGAATAAATTGAGGACGACCGCCATAGTGAGTTCACAGCTGATGCTAAGTGGAGGAGTCATACGAACAAAATCCCGGGTGAAGAGACGGAAGAGCTAGTAGAAGTGCGGGTGTGTCATTTCCGATGAAATAAACGATTATTCTGACCAGAGCGTACCGTAAGTAATGTCACCCTACATTTTGAATGTTAAATTAATATTCAGTAGGTCGTAAGAGGTACTGCTCAAAGCTCACGAAGTCGGTCGATGCGCTGTGAATACCCCACTCATAATCTATGGCGCCATAACGCTTGCGCGTAACGTCAGCCAGTTCATCGCCTGCGTTTGATAAGTTGAACTAGTGAGTAAAGCTGTGGAGAGGATTTCGGTGTTCCTCACCAAGAGCTTTATTCTGTCGGATGTCACTACAACCCAGTAATGTATCGATCTTGACCGAGCAACCCGTCGCGATTGCTGCTGCTCTATTTTACCCGTTATGGAAATTTTGTTAATATTTGTATATTTCATGCAGAGCTATCGAGGTGATGGGTATCGGGGAAATGAGTATCGACGCTCACTCAAAGCAGGCAATCACACGCTTCGTCGTTTCTTGTGCCTCGGTGGTCGTGGGTGCGCGGACATACCAACTACACGATCATTATCATTTATCGAAAGACGTGGAAGGAGACACGACACTGCGATATGTACGTACGACATCTTAGAATTATCTGGAATGACTAAAAAAAACGCATATCAGCCAAGGCGAAATGGGGTCTAAGTGATCTAAAAACATACTGTTGACAGCCCAATCTTTGCCTTTGTCAAAGATTCCATGGACACGATGTGTCGGTTTGATCTGTTGTCGCAGAAGAGCTATGTTGTTGTATGCCGAGACTGCTGCATCTTGTGCATTTTTTCCTTCCCAGGGGCTTAAGGCTGCGTGTGCCCTAAAGCGCGGTCCTATGTCAAGATACGAGGGCACGAATCACGAGGAAGACTTGCGTGTGTCCACTAAATTCAACCTCTACGCGGGACAAAGCCAGACTACTGCTGAGACTGATCGAATGACGAGGCCCTGGGGCAGGATGGCACCTATTTGCAGTATCATTGAATTACTACGCACTCCCTGGAGTAAGTTTCCGAAACGAACATGAGACAGACGTCCATCTCCTCATAAGCCCCCTTTTCTAGAAGCATATTTTTCCCAAAACCGCCTTCTTCCCCTACAGAAGTCCGCCAGAAACCTATAAGCTTTTCGAATCGGCATAGAGCACTTAGCATGATACGCACCAGGGGTACCCAGTAATACAATCTTGCCACTGATACCAAGTTGCTGGAGGGCTGCCTTTGCACCACATGCAACAGCGACTCCGGCAATTCCAATCAGGTTGTGCCCACAGGCATGCCCGATACCTGGGAGTGCATCTACTTCAGAATTAATACCCAATACACGACCGCCTTGCCCATGGGTATAAGTTGCAACCCATGCAGTAGGAAGATGGAAGTTTCTGGTAACAACGAAACCCATCTTCTCCATGAACCCAGTGTATGCGTCGTGAGCATATCTACCAAGCGAATTTGCAACGGGATTAGTACTGGAGTGGGTTTGAATGAAGTAAAGATGAGACGTACTTTTCCTCAAATTTGATCTCAGGATGGTCTGGGAGGTGTACCCAGTAATTGGTTGATCGAGGTTACCCTAGGACAGTCAAACTTACCATGTATGTCGAGACTGAGGTTTCTAAGATCTTCACTCATTCCATCTATCGTAGCCTCGACTATCTTGAGGATATCAGGTCTGTATACATCTCCCTTCTCCAGAGGAGGCCTGACCAATGGATCATCTTCTGGTCGCCAGATAATGGAAGTATCAAGGGCCATGATTTTCGAATCGATGTAGTGAATGATAGCCTTCTTGATTCTAGGAATAACCCGCAAATGTCCCAGTCCTACCTTGCTAGTTTAATCGGGGCAGGCTTCGAGATTATCATCGTGAGCGTTAAGTGAATACATAGTGGTTATCTGATAAGATCGTCGTAAAATTATATAGGTCACGTGAATCATTTTGCATCGCATTTCTTGACTTGCTTCAAGTTGTAACCATAACACGTAAAATTTTCCGAAGCAAATCTTGGCTTTACCACCAATCTTACTATGCACCTCGAGTTCTTTTGTCCTCTTCGAAAGTTTCTTTCACCTATGTTAGATCGTGGTTTGTCTTCGGGTTAAAAGATGTGCATCACGGGAAAGAACTTCCACTTTACCTTCTTTAAAAAGTCATTGTCATTGAGCGCACGCACACCTACCGCTGCGAGGACCTTGGAAACAACAAGGCATGCTTCATGTGAAACTTCAGATCGCGCAGCTGCAGTAAAGGCGGGTGTGTGGTTGCCTCCGTCGTGAATAGTGGGGATAGCTTGTCAAGAAGAACAAGAAGTCAACACCGGCTGAAATTCAGACTAACACGGAACATACAAAATCCGGGATGGAGGGAAGGCAGAGCTTTAAGTTCATGAGCTATTTCAACTTAGAATCAACTAAGGGAAAATTTACCGTAAGTTATGTTTCCCTATCACACATTACATGGATATCAAATTTATGATATGAATAGACATTCGATAAAGGTTCATGCTCACGAAATCAGTCGACGCGCTGTGTATTCCCCACTCGTAGTCGATTGCTCCATATCGTTTGAGCGTGACGTCGGCCACTTCGTCCCCTGAAAGGAGTGAAAACAACACACATGGATAAATCCACCTGATAATAAGATGAAGATGAACGTTTAGATACCAAGGGCCTTGTTCTGCCTGATTTCGTTACCACCGTATGGTGTGGCGACCTTGACTGTGCAACCTGTAGCAATAGCCGCTGCTCTGGAGGGTTGTTTTCGTTAAAGGCAAGTTCTGTATACCCGTAGGTTACAAGTTACTCACTCAAAACATTTTATAACGCGTTGTAACGTCTCTTCAGCTTCCGCCGTCGTTGGTGCCCGCACGTACCAGCTGGATAAACATATAGCTCCACTTGCTTCAATGACGCCGTACAAAATACACTTACGCCATTTTAGAACGATCCGGTATAACTATTATCAATTTTCAGCATATTGTAAGTCACCTTTCGATCGTTCATTACGCACTATTGACAGCCCAATCCTCCCCCTTTTCAAATATTCCATGCACGCGATGTGTTGGTTTGATTTGCTGCCGTAGAAGTGATATGTTATTATAAGCTAAGACAGCTGCATCGAGAGCATTTTTGCCTTCCCATGGGCTCAATGCTGCATGCGCACTAGAAGGGGTATCATCAGCTACGAATTCACCACCAAATGGAAGTGAACAAACGTGTGTCCCAAATATTCTACTTCGATACGGAACAGTGCCAGGCATGAACTAAGGCTGATCGAGTGGCGAGGCCCAGGAGCGGGGTGACACCTGTCGTTCAAAGTCACTCATCAGAAATTCTGATCACAGGTGATAAAGAGGGAAATATGGACGATACGCAACATCAAGCAAATATCCATCTCATCGTATGCTCCCTTTTCCAAAAGCAGGACCTTGCCAGCACCTCCTTCCTCCGCTGAAAAGACTGGCCGTCGGTTCTGAGGGCACACATAGTCGTCGGATAATACGTACCAGGAGTTCCTAACAGGATAATTTTCCCATCGATGTTATGTTTCTCCATTGCCGCCCTCGCACCACATGCAACCGCGACTCCTGCGATTCCAATGAGGTTATGCCCACATGCATGGCCGATCCCTGGAAGCGCGTCCATCTCAGAGTTTATCCCTAAAACATGGCCTCCTTGGCCATGCGTGTAAGTCGCCACCCATGCAGTGGGGAGAAGATGATGCTTCTTGACGACGAATCCTTGTGTCTCCATGAACGCAGTATACGCATCGTGGGCATACCTAGTGAGTGTGCATGTAGGTTACGCGATTCTGATGAGAGCAGGATAAAGCAATGCACACTTCTCTTCAAACTTGAGCTCGGGATGGTCTAAAATGATAGGAATCGGAATCAGGGCCGTTAGCAGTGTCCTCACATATTTACGTCGAAAAGAGCTGCTCACCATGAATATCGAGACTGAGCTTCCTCAGTTCTCCACTTAATCCATCTATCGTAGACTCGATTACCTCAAGGATATCAGGTCTGTATACCTCACCTTCCTTGCGGGGAGGTCTGATCGTGTGATCATCATCGGGTCTCCAGATTATAGATGTATCAGGAGACATTGTGGTCAAGGTAATCCAAATAACTTGAAGAATCTATCTAACGTCAAAGCGGGGCTTTGAATTCACAAGGATGTCATGGTTAGCGCCGGTTTTATCTGATAAGATTAGACATATGGCCTTTGGCCTGACGGAAAGCCGCGCCTGGGTTGACTTGGACGTCCTGGTTAATGACCACAAACTCAAGTTTCATGAAGTATCGCCATTGAATCTGTCACCGATCTGCAATCATATGGCAACAGAAGGTCAGCTATCTGCATTCATCGAGCGCCATCGGGTGCTGCTTGCAAAGGAACGAGATGCAGAGATCGAGCGAAGTTCTCTCTTACTCTCCAACTGTGGGCCCAAATTACTTGAGCAGAAGGGTCTTGCGTTGGGAGGATTAGGTGTTGTAGGAGTTAATATTGGACTCGGAGGCAAAACGTATGTCTCGGTTGTGATATGTATTTGGTTCAGTAAAGTTGACATCTTACTGAGAAGATTGATATTAGATTGGTCGAGTTGGAACGGCCAGCAGCTTATCATTCAACCGTCATTTTTCCACCTCACACTTTCAGGCAAGGATTT
This sequence comes from Serpula lacrymans var. lacrymans S7.9, assembly GCF_000218685.1. Classification (NCBI taxonomy): domain Eukaryota; kingdom Fungi; phylum Basidiomycota; class Agaricomycetes; order Boletales; family Serpulaceae; genus Serpula; species Serpula lacrymans. The sequence continues at coordinate 2,023,031 of NW_006763294.1, read as the reverse complement.
ATGTACAATGCTTTGTGGTTGTAGTTTTCATGGATCATTTCAGGCCTGGGGATTTAGCACGGATCGAAGAAAACATTTCTCTCAATGGACTAGCTAAGAAAAATACCAAGGGAAAGAAGACAGCTGCTCCAAGTAGTGCTGAATCTAAGAACGTGCAGGCAGCCGAGGGCGTAGTATATAAAGTAAGGGCCATACTGATCTTATACTCAAATGTAGATGCTGAACGTTACACACAGGTTTCTGACACTCGCATTGTGATCGCAGTCGACTCATCTGAGAACAGTTCAGACATGCTTGAATTACCAGAGCGGTGCCGTGTGCTCAAATTGGCCAATAGTGTAACTTATGATAGGTGATAGTTTTCTGACCCAGGCTTGCTTTTGGTACTTACATTATTTAGAATGGACAAGACACTTAATACACTTGAGAAGGCAGTTATACCATCCTCCCGACAGGTATTACATGTCTTCATTTAAACAAATTTTTGTTGACCAATGATTGCCAGGCAAATGATAAAGCCCAGTATGAATTGTCGCAGCTGACACGAGTCCTCCTCGGAATAACACCTCCATCGCCAAAGCTATCTGTCCCTGATCTTCAATTTTTCGACGACTCACTTAATCCGAGTCAAAAGGAAGCTGTTAAGTTTGCTCTCGAGTCTGCAGAAGTTGCCTGTATTCATGGACCGCCAGGTTGGTTGTACTTTTCCTCGTATCTCGCAGAATAACTTCTTCTATCGCTTTCAGGGACGGGCAAAACGCATACATTGATAGAAATAATTCGCCAACTTACCACTGTGACCCCCGCAAATCCGAATGCAAACCGTATCCTTATTTGTGGGGCGTCAAACCTCTCAGTAGATAATATCCTCGAGAGACTCCTTGCCCTTCCTGCGGCGGACAAAAATGCTAAACTGAGTGTGACTCGTATCGGCCATCCTGCACGTGTAATGGCACACGAAGGGGTGCTTGAAGCCACACTGGAAGTGAAGGCTGGGCGCAGTGACCAGGTTTCTTCATTCATTTTGTAACCTTGTTATATCATGATAACACTTTCACCTAGGCTGCCTTGGCCAAAGACGTGAAGAGTGAATTAGAAGCAGCTCTCGATGTGCTATCTGGAAAGAAAAAGGGTGCAAAGGGAAAAGCACCAAGAGGCTTGGAGCGAAAGAAGATGTGGGAAGATGTTAAAGCACTGAGAAAAGAGTAAATACCAATATTTCTCTCTTATTTTCTCTTATTCATAGTACCCTAGGTATCGCCAACGCGAAGGCGGCGTTGTGAAGACTGTGCTGGGTGATTCTCAGGTGCGTGTTTGGGCTGCAGTAGGCGTATACAAAATAGTGAAGCTGGAAGTATCACTAAGATTGTTTTGGCGACGTGCCATTCAGCGGGGGGAAGACAGTTGCACAATCACACCTTCGATGTAGTTTTGATTGATGAAGCTACACAGGCTTTAGAAGCAGTTTGTTCCTAAAGTCTTCTTTCGGTTTTAAACCACTCACTTGCATCGTTCGTCTTTAGGTGTGCTGGATCCCCATATTCAAAGCTAAAAAACTGATTCTTGCTGGAGATCCACTACAGTTGCCTCCCACAATATTATCTCTCAACAAACACGAGAAAAAAGAGAAAACGGCTCCTATTGCTAAATCTCAGCCACAAAAGCAAGGACAAAACAAGAAATCAAATAGCCCGGTCTCGTCACAGAAAGCTGTCATATCACAGGATAAAGAAACGTCTAAGCCCTCCGTACCACCTGTGAATGATGATGAAAGCAGCTCGAGCAGTAACTCTGACTCTGAGTCTCAATCAGGAGAAGAAAACGCTGTGGATGATAAAGACGAAGTGGTTTTACCAAAAGATGAGAAGCAAAAGCGAACACCGAAGCAGAAACAGAAGAAATCAGGATTGAGACCACCCCGTACACTCGAAGTGACCTTGTTCGATCGACTTGAAAAAATGTACGGTCCAGGAATTAAACGCATGCTAAATGTACAATATCGGTCAGTTAACAATCGTTCCTGACGGATGCATACTGATGGTGCTCCCAGAATGCATGCTCAAATATGCCAGTTCCCATCTAAAACTCTATATTCCTCGAGGTTAAAATCCCACGAATCTGTTGCATCTCATCTGTTGCATGACTTGCCAGGTACAAAAACCGATTCAGAAGAAGAACAGAAGGAGCTTCTCGGTACTCCCGTTGTCTTTTTTGACACCGCCGGATGCGAATACTACGAAAGACTGGAGGGTGATGGTGACGATGGTAGTCGCTGCAATGAGAACGAAGGAACAGTGGTCAAACAGTGGACTCGGAAACTGGCCAGTTTTCTTGATTCTTGTGGTCTGTGAGCGTTGCTCACGATATAACTACAGGTAGATGCTGGAATACTTCCATCACAAATTGCCATTATCACACCGTAAGTAAAGTTATGGGTCCAACGCCCATATCGGTGAGAGATTGACATCGATGCACAGATACCAAGCTCAGGTCACATTGTTGACCTCACTGCTTCGACCTACATATGGGTCTGATCTTGAGATTGGCACAGTGGATGGCATGCAAGGGCGCGAGAAGGAAGCGGTTATTATTAGCCTGGTACGAAGTAATGAGAAGGTAGGAATGAAGCGTTTGTGATTATTACTTGATGCAGCCTAACGTTATTTCTCAGAGAGAAGTAGGGTTTCTTAAAGAGAAAAGAAGGTTAAATGGTGAGAAGTGACCATATCTCAGATTCACCTTGATTTATTAATTGTATATAGTCGCTATGACTCGCGCAAGGAGACATCTGGTACGTTTTATTCCTTTTCAAAGTGGTCTTGAGCTGATGACGATTTCGCTAATGTTTATAGTGTGTCGTTGGAGACTCCTCCACTGTCGTGCATGGTGGATCGTACCTTAAGAAGTGGCTAGTATGGCTCGAAGCGAATGCAGATGTGCGATACGCTGGGCCAGAGTAGATTGGTGCCAATACAGAGTCTGATACTACAAACAGTGTCTACATATGTACTAATGAACGTGGATAAGATTACGACCACCACTGTACGTACAGTGGTATGATGAAAACACAGGTAACACCCGGTGTTGATGCAGAAGTGATACATGCCCGTAAGAATGAGAAGAAGAAAGAAGAAGAAAACTACAACAAATGAAAAAAAAAAAAGCAGACTACAGAAGCAGCGCCAGTTCGCTCAATACTCGTCAACGTCAGAAAGAGAAGCATACTCCGATAGAGTTTGCACATCTTCATACTCTTGTACCACTTCCCTCATCGCAAACCTCATGATCGGCGTTAGGGGCATGAGTTTTGGACCTATGATTTCCTCTGGCTCTTCCTCCTCTATTTGACCCAGTTCTCGGGAAGACATATGGGCTGAAAGATCTCCGGGAGTGACAACCACCATATCGCCATCCTCAGACGAGTCGATAACACCTACGGCCGTAGCACTGCTCTGAGCTCCCAAGTGGTTTCCCACCATGGTAGTTGGGAGCCGCACGGAATTTTCCCTCACTGGCTCATTGCCCTCCTTTGTCATCGTCTCCGTCCAGTGTAAGTTCAGTACTCGGCCCTTGACCATGCCATCCACTGCACGTACCCCCATCTCGCGGCAGAGAAGGAAGTATGGTAGGTATGTGGCACCAGGCTGACTTAATCGACTCATCACTTTGAGCAGTTGCATGGCGCTAAAGTCGGCAGTGTAGTAATCCCCAATAGTCGTCGTCCCACTGCCATCGCCTGTAGTGGAATGGACTGCGTTACCGATAGGGGAGTATACCTTGAAGCCGGCAGCGCCGAGATGCGGGTGTAATGCGTCAGGACCGCTGCTATTCGGTCGCGTTTGGTCACCAACACCGGGTGGAGAAGAAGCTTGTGAGGAGTGGATGATATGCAGATTAAGAATGGAGTGTGCCTGAAGGAAATGTGAACTTTGCTTGACTAAAACAGGACATAAATGATCTCGACCCCTGTGTCTCAGAAATAATAATGAAATGCTGACCTTCTAATGTACCCCCAGAGTTCACTAGAAGTGAAAGATCAGATTAAGAATGTAATTCTTCTGGAGAATGGAAAAAGACACACCATAGTCATCAATAAAATCTTGCCAATGTGCAAGCTTTCCACCAAACGCCTCGTAAAGCATCTCGAAACCTAACCCACTTCTCATCGTCTCAGGTACACGGGGTAATAGGCGTTCGAGGAAGAAAGATCGAGTTTCTGCCTTTGAACAATCACCAATAGTAATTATCTATGAAAAAAAGGGTTTGGTCTTGTTTACTACACACATGAGAGTGGGATATACCTTGCAGTGCTGCATCACATTGAGCTGCCTTAGCCATGTTTGATAGAAAGGATCACTAGTAGCATGTATGACGTGACAGAGCCGGTCCTGTTTCGTGAGAACAAGCATTGAGTCCAGAAGGCATTTCATAGTATCGGTGGACTGTATAAGAGCAGGTCTAGACCTCCGCAAAGGTCAAGTCAATCTCGAGGATAACACTAAACCAATAAGAATACTCACAACTTGTGTGCCTCATCAAAAAATATTACAGGCATCTTCTTCGACGGTTTTGCAGGCCCCTTTTCCTTTGGCGTAGATGAAGTATCCTCGCTACCTCGCCTAACCGCCTTGTCTTTCTTGCTACGTCCTTTGAAACCCCACCGCGACTTTTTAGAAGCACGATCAACATGCGTCCTGTCAGAGGAAGAATCCGACCCTTTTTTGGTCTTGCTCGTGTCATCAGTACCTTCCTCAGGAGGGTGAAATTCCCAGTACTTTAACAGTGAGCTCTAACATACCAACCACTTATGTTACTATTTATCTTGAATCATGATTATGATACGTACTTGGAAAAGTTCCATAAGACGAGCTATATCGCTAGTTCTAACGATCGCTGCGTTGCTTCCTACCGGAGCATCACCTATTCGGCGCTCCACGTTGAGGCGATCGTGCTTAAGTTGACAACTTAACCCTATATCACTCGCATCATCAGTCAAAGGAAACACACCTTGAAACTCCATGCTTCCTTTTGAAATTCATTGTGGCCAGGGAGATGGTTTGCGACCTCCTCAAAATACTGCTCCATCTGCTGGCTCAGGCTCGTATACAGGCTCGATATATCAGCAAAACCAGGAATACGAAGGTCGAAATGTAGGACATGATATGCTTCGCGGGAAAGAACTTCTCTAAGAAGCGCAGTCTGGAGAAGCAGTGTTCACTTAGATTGAAATCCCTCGGAATGAATCGATAGAAGTGCTTACTTTGCCCACAGAGCTAGCTCCGAAAAGAACCGTGAAAGATGGCTCGCCTTCCAACGTGCGCTCGATCGCCCGTATCTCAGCCTGGCGAGCAATAAACCCTGGCAGGCGAGAGAACGTGTGTTTGGTGCGTAGTTGAGACCGTTCCTTGTTCTCCTTGATTTCACGTCGTGCTTCTTCAAGGAGGCGTTTAGACTCTGTCAGAGAGCGCACAGTATCTGAAGGCTGAGGAGAAGTGATTTAGAACACAATGTGTATGATGGCCACTATATGCTATGCAGCAAAACAGCACGCATGATAGCATATAGTCAGCTATAAGAGAGAATAAGACGCACATTTGTTAAGACGCTGAATATTTCTCCCATTCCGAAGAAGTTTCTCCGACCAAGGTCGGTACTGTACACCGAACTTCTGCGATTTGGAAGGTTTGAACGAAAGAGCCAATGTATAGTGCTTGTCTGCCTTGGACGTGGATTTGGACCGGATGACCTCTGCAAGTTTGAGCTTTTGTGCTGCACTGTCCGAGACGACATTGGTGGGCTAGGGAGTAATGAAATGTGAAAGGCGCGTTAAGAGTCTGTACCCGACAAACGAGGACCAAACGATAATGCGATAGGGAGAGAGATGGGTAGGATAGAACAGGAGGCGTATAAGGGAAGACGAAGGTGCGCGTACAGTTTATCCAACCTCACGCGAGGCATGACGCCTAATAAGTGGTCAGTCCCAGCACCAAGAGCACGAGTTTGTGACGCGTGAGTGGAAGATGATCCACGTTGGCTGTGTGAGGAATGCAATGCCAAACGAGGTATCCTTGCGATAGGCTTCCACAGCTTTACATTGCGAGATAACATGTCCTTTGCCGCAATCATCACCCAGAACGTCCAGCGTGAACCTCGATCTAGCACGAATAAGGTCCAATGCTGTAGCTCCAGTCAAATATCACAGCCCCGAAAAGAGATCCTGCCGCTCAGAAATGTGATACGATGCTCCAGACACAATAACGTGTAAAGCAGTGTTGTGAATTGAACACTAAATCAAGGTGCAACTTAGCTAAATGTCGCTGTCGCCGCGATCCCTCGAGGACGAAAACCTCGAGGCGCGTAGCCGAAAGCGCACGTGATCATATTCAATCTAATCTGATTATTTGAGTTCAATGTATGCTACAACACATGTCCCCGATTCATTACTTGCTAAGAGAGATAACCGTCATCGTAGTCTTCCCCGCCATCATACGCAGTCCATAGAGCTACCCCTTCGTGATCTGAGTCGTCCTCCCCCCTACCGTCATCGTCAGAATATTCTCTCCATGGCCGCTCTTCATCGGCGTACAGTTCTGCCACGCTATCACTATCCGACTGAGTTGGGCTTTCAATGATGCGGGAGGAGCGTGAGAGGTGTGCTGGCGGCCGAGCCAATGAACCGTCATCTCCATACAATTCCCTGGAAAAACACCACCATAAATACGACTGCCATTGACCCAGTAGTAATATACTAACCGTTCTCGAGCTGCCACACGACCAGCGAGGTCCCTATCCAAAAAGACAACTCAATTAATCCAAGTACAAGTCCAGCACATCTCACTACTCACGGGTCTACTTCGCTCTGGCTGCTTACAGCCGTTCATTAATGATCACCAAGGTTAACAGGCGTATATGAGACATGTATTCAAACGTAATCGGTGTACATCATAACTCACGAATCATCTTCGCCTTCAGACATGACGACTCGTCTGCTTCGTACTCCGCCACCAATCGGTTGCACACTCGGACTTGAGGCAACGCCACCACCGTCATCGTTGTCTTCTTCGGCCTCACTACCAGAAGAGATCACGATGGCCGAATGGCGAGACCGTACTCCCCGTCCGAGAGCACGAGCCTGCTGCCGTAGCGCGTCTTCCTCAACAGATTCATCTTCACTGTCCGTAGGAATCTCAACAATTCTCGCTTCTTGAGCAGGCTGACGGTTAGGAAATTCATAAACATCTCCATTCGCCGTCACAGCAAGGGTGAGGATACCCGGATGTGTCCCACCATCCTCATCGTCGATAAAACTGCTTTCGTATCCATTCTCCTCGTTGTCTTCGTCCTCTTCGCCATCAATGTCGGCTTCCTCGAATTCGTGCTGTATAGGTCCTCGGCCTTGATGCCTTTGCATAAACCACCACGGGACGTCATCCTCCTCGACGTCTTCATCATCGTCAACATCAACATCGTCCTCGTCCTCTTCATCCCAGCCCCACCCAGCCCCGGCCAAGTCGTAGCCAGCGCCTTCTACGAACTCACCCATGTCATCAATCTCGTCTACTCGTTCATTCCAGCCATCATCGTCATCTTCGTCACTCTCGGGGTGATGACCAGGATATACACGCCCGCAAGACGAGCACACACCATCCCAAATCTCGTGCATGCAGTCCAGACAGCGGTATATTCCGCCGTCTTCTACGTCTAGCATACCAAGATCTGCTACTTGCCCAGGCGGCGGCGGGTCATCCATTTCGCGCCCAAACCCAAAGCGCATCATTGGGTGGAAAAAGTCGAGATCTATGCCTGACGATTTGCGGAATATACCGGCCCAGGGGTCGGAGGCGGATTGCGAGCTTCCACCAGCGTTATTGTTCGTGGGTCGAACAATAGGCTCTGGTAAGGATACAAGGCCACTTTTACTGAGTCCGCTGGCCATGTTTTTGACATCCCATACTTCCACTGGTCGTTCTTTAACGACTGTACGACAGTGGGGGCATATTTTCTTGCGTAACTGGGCTGGAGGAGCAGGCCCACGTCCATCGGCTGGTGGCGCTTTGAACCATTGTACCAGACAGTCATAGCAAGCAAGATGACCGCACGGTGCTAGAGCATAGGGTTTGTGCATGAGATCTAAGCATATTTGACAAGTGATAGCTTGTTGGAATTGAGAGAGGGTGTTTTGATGTTTTTCGATCAACTTGAGAACAATTATTCAGCATTACCAAACGAGAAGAGGGGATAGTGTGTACTTCGTTCTTGGAGGCGAGCTCCTTGGTGAGCTGACTGATCTTGAGTTCGAGAGACGCTGTACTGGGCATCGAGCTGCTGTCCTGTGAGATAGGACCATCGATGGCTCTGGCTTTCCCTTTCTGAAAGGACAAGAAGGTGCGAAAGTGCATGAAGAACCAAGGTGGAACTGGAAGACAACAGAACGTACTGGACTACTGGATGTTTGCTGTGAAACTTCTTCAGGATCGCGTATTTGAGCTTGGCCTGGGTGCCCGTCTGTGCTCATTAGGGAGAGGTTGCTGGTTTCACCGACCGATAACGGTGTTGAATTGAGAGTGGCATCGTCGCCGAGGGTCAGAGATGACGACCGCGGTATATCTGGGTTGTTATCACGGCTCTGCGAAGGGGTGTCGACCTTGACGACCACGGGAAACTTCTTCTTTTTCTTTCTGCGTTTCTTGGAGTCGCGCTTGAGGTTGGGTGAGTCTGCATGATCTTTCTTGACCTTTTTTGTATCCCTGTGGTGATCTTCGGGGTCTGAGCGAGCCCGCTTGGCCACATGGGTGCTCATGGCTTGTTCTGATGTCGACGGACGCGTGGTGGGCGGCATGACGAGAGCTGCAGGGAAGGGTGCAAGGGACTGAAGGGTTTAAGCTGAGCTGGTTCAGAGGTGAGGGCTGTTCCCACGCCACCTTATTCTGTGGTATGATCTCGGTTGGTCAGTAAATTGGTGATAAAAATTAAATACTATACCTGTCTTGGGCTCCACTCTCATTTTCTTTCTCGTTTCCTGGAGAAGCGCAGTGCGTTTATCGCCAGACTTCGCGTGTTCTAGTACATCCGATCCTTATAATCCAGCCCTAGCCGAAATGTCTGTATCTCTGTCGCATTCGCGTCCCTCTCTTGCCTCGGCCTCGTTGCAGCGCTTGTCCTCGTCCCTCCTGCTACGTTTTCCGCTGTCCATGTCGTCCCCGCAGCCTCAACATGAGCTACCGACTAGCATTGTCCATCTTTCTCTCAATTTGGATTCCGCCACCCCGGCTCAAAACGGCAGCGCGCTTGGTACTAGAAACGGCGACAACAGTGATTCGGAGACCCGGGATGCACCCATGTCACCCAAAGCATCCCACCGCAGAACTTCATCTTCCCTCTCACACCACGACTATCTGGACAAAAAACCACCAGAAGCACACTCGCCAGAGTCCCACCATCGCTTTGCTTCCACCAATAACATAAATCATTCCCTTGCCAACGACACTCATTCTCCAAACAACTATTCCCGAGTCGACCTCACCCATCACCACTCCAGCTCACTCTCTCTATCCGATCTTCGTATACCCGTCCATAACCAAGACTTAGATGACCTACATCATCAAAAACAACCTTCCATCTTTTACAGCTCACAGGCTTTCTGGCTAGTCCTCTATTTCTGCCTCAACCTAGGCCTCACTCTGTACAACAAGGTGGTCCTCATTCGCTTTCCTTTCCCATATACCCTCACCGCCATACATGCCCTCTGCGGCTCAATCGGTGGCTACATCTTACTTGGACATGGCGTATTTACTCCTGCCAAATTGAAGGACAAGGACAACCGCGCTCTTATTGCTTTTAGTGTCCTGTATACCGTTAACATCGCCGTCAGTAACCTATCTCTCCAACTAGTAACGATTCCAGTACGTTCCGTGTCAAACCGTCTTTCGCTGGCAGTTCCAAACTGATGTTCACATCGTCCTAGTTACACCAAGTTGTCCGTGCTGCAACGCCCATTTTTACCATCTTCCTATCAAGTGTACTGTTCGGGGTCCGTAGTAGTCGACAAAAAGTCCTGTCTTTAGTCCCCGTGATAGCGGGGGTCGGCCTTTCGTGCGTGTCAACTTGTCTAAAATTTTTTAGCGTACGTGACTAATGCTTGATATCGTCATCAGCACCTATGGGGATTATTACTGTACTCTGTCTGGTTTGCTACTTACCATACTCGGCACTGTACTCGCTGCCTTCAAAACTATCTTCACAAGTATCCTACAATCTCCTTCGTCAGCGTCGAATGGCTACCAACCTTCTCGATTTCTCCGTCCCCTACTCCCACCCCGATTACACCTGCATCCACTTGACCTTTTGACACGCATGGCACCGCTCGCATTTATCCAATGCATGTTTCTAGCACAGATTACCGGAGAGCTCGATCGTGTACGACAATATAGTAAGGAAGAGATGACTAGTTTTAAAGTTGGTGCTTTGGTCACCAACGGTATCATTGCTTTTGCCCTCAACATAGTTAGCTTTACGGCGAACAAGAAAGTTGGGCCTCTGAGTATGACTGTTGCCGGTACGTGGCCTTTTCATATGCAGCACGTTATTGTGCACCGACTAATTCACTTTCTAGCTAACGTCAAACAAGTACTCTCAATATTCTTTGCGGTTTTGATGTTCAACCTTGCAATTTCACCCACGAACGGGATGGGTATATTGCTGACAATAGCTGGAGGTGGATGGTATGCGGTAATAGAATACCAGGAGAAGAGAAATAGACGCAGAATATAGGTACCCTCACAGTTTTCCTATATTTATTGACCTTCATTTCAGTTACATCTATTCTTTGGGTGACACATTATTATCGTCGTGGTTTTTTTTTGTTTCTTAGTGCCCTTCGCTCATGGTACGAGGGGACTTTCAATTCAATACATATGTAGCAATCTAGCTTTATCGGTCGTGAAGTCGAGGGTGAATGATTCCGTGAACTTGAGGTCTTCTCAGACCGCAATAGGTTAGCGGCCCTTATCAGATATACAGGTTCGCACGCGGAAAAGCAGACCGTGAAACGAGGTTCATCTTACTACAGCTTAAACTCTATCATCCCTTGTGAGTAGGTATGTCTGCTCCTTTGAAGGATGTTCTCCTTGTTGGTTTAGGAGCGGTTGGGACGATATGTACGTAATCAACTCCTGCACGGTTCGGATTTTGAGATGCTGACTTGGTGGCTTATCACCACCTTATCGTGTCAATAACCTTAGATGCCCACATTTTGAAGAAAAGTGGTTTAGCTCGTGTCACCGCTGTCGCCAGGAGTAATTACGATGCCGTCAACGGTGAGCATGACGTTCTGATTGCGTGAACGTTCTGACGGAGTGCTCCTTCCTGGCGGCAGCTCATGGGATGCACATTAAAAGCGTAAAGTACGGGGATATACCGTCGTGGAGACCTGACCGGTGTGAGTATTCCTTTGAAAGACTGCTCCTTTTGTCATCCTCGATGGCCGTTAGCAATCAGGACATAAACATGGCCAAGGGTGAGCGCACAGGCTCAGTCTACGGCCCTATGTCTACGGCCTATGTTCATCCACTGGCACCTTCTTGAAACGTAGTTAATGCGGACGAACCGCTGTGCCCTCATTGAGAAATCAGTTCAAGTCGAGAAAGTCAGATCGAAGTACTCCGTGTTCACGTATCATGGTCACATCGTCTTCGATATTCGGGTGTTGAGCTAAAGTTCTCGTTAACAGTGGTAAGATCTGTTGCAGAAGCTACCGATCGGCCCTACTCGTACGTTGTTTTGACCACAAAGGCAATCCCAGAACTAATCCGAACGCCCGCTCTCTTGGCACCTCTCCTCGAGTCTCCATATGCCGCTACACATCCCCAGCCAACCTATGTCCTTTTGCAGAACGGACTTAATGTAGAAAGGGATCTTTATCATAGCTTGATGGCTCTGGATAAAGGAGAACCGAGCATTATCAGCTCTATTGTCTGGATCGGTACCAATCTCATCGATAAAAACGCGGTAGCCCATAATCATTTCGTAAATATCCCATCTCCTCGTCCTAATCTGAATGAAGGCCCTTATTGTTAACACACTGGTAGGACAGGGTGTCACTGGGAGTGTACAGACATGGAGACCATCTGATAACGACCAACAGCCCACAAGAAGCCGAGCTTCTCAACGATTTTGGCGCCATGCTTGAGGCTGGGGGTACGGAACTCACGATTGTACCGGAGATCCAGCGCGTGAAGTTCACAAAGAATTTCTGGAACATTGCTTTTTCCTCGTTCTCAGCTCTGACCCGGTCTCCGCTGACCGCTATATTTCGGCCACCCCCTGGACCTGGCCAGTCGTTCGAACCGTATGTGTCGCCAGCGACGGCGGATTATGTGAAGGAGTATACGATACCAAACATACGTGCCACTCTCTGCGAACTTTTAGCTCTAGGTAAGCGGATGTGTGTCGCGTTTTTGATAATGGAACTGATATTCTAACTATATTAGGGCGAGCGGTGGGATTCACTGATGCGCCTGGTGGTTTACCTTCCACTCTCGTTGACACTACAATCGAGAACACGAGGAAGCAGCACGTGGATCCGGAACACAAGTACCTCCCGAGCATGCTACTCGATGTTGAAAAGGGGCTTCCAATCGAAGTGGAGGTGATCTTTGGTGAGGTGGTGAGGATGGCGAGGGAGAGGAATGTCGACGTCCCTGTGAGTAGCTCACCTATTTGTGGTGGTCCTGTAATTATCATTATCTTGACTGATTGTGATCTTTTATTAGCGTATCGAGACCTTATATGCTCTTCTTACAATCGTACAGAACCAGATACTGCGAAAGAGGGAATCACAGGTGGGCTAGACATCCTCGGAACCCGAGAAAGACCAATGCTTGTTGAGAGTTGACAACAAACATAGTATGGCTAGTTAGATTGCCAAGGGTGTGTGCATGATGCCTACCTAGCCAAGTCAGAAAACCCATAATAAAACCCATTTCACCATAGTGGCAAAACTTGTCAGGTAAAAGTTCTATTAAACGTATTCATATAAACATCTACTTTGGCCAGATGGTTATGGATGAAAACCTTGTACATGCCGCCCATCGGCATATTTTTATTTAAACACCCCTCTCACTAATACTGTAGTTAACTGTCAGTTCGGATGGGGGGGGGGCTATTCGGACACTTCTGAAAACATATGTCCACTGTCATTTTTCCTCAACAACTCAACCCATAGCAGTTCTATATTCCAACTTTCCTAGCACAAAATCCTGAATTATTGAGTTCCTTCCTTCCATGTATGTGACTTTCAAGAAAGTAACACTCTACTAAGGTACTGCAATCTCAGTTTCAAAAAATTCAGGTGTGTCGTACTCAAAATCATGTTCAACCACTCAAGTCGTTAGGATCTAGATAAGATAGAGGGTCTCAGAACTCGCGAATGAGTCTAAGTATATTCAAGTAAGTACCTAGATAAGATAGAGGGTCTTTACTAATGGTTAGCTAGGTATTTGAAAGGGTATAACATAAGGGTCTCACCTCAGAACTCGTGAATGAGTCTGAGGTGCTATGTGGCGACCAGGCCACTTTATAGGTAAGACGGAAGCAAAAATTTTCTGATGATATATAGTGGTGCACGGGCCACCCGTACTTACTCGCCTTCCTTTCTAGGCACTTCGTGTTGGCTTGCCTCTTCGCTCGAAACTCTTCGTCCAACACTCCCCCTCAAGCCATACGGAGTCCAAGTGCGGCAGCTAAGTGCTTTGCTTTTGCGGACGGTAACACCTTGGTAAGCGTGTTGGCGATCATATTGTCCGTGGGACAATACACTAATTCAATCTTTCCTCCCTCGACCACGTGGCGTATGAAATGCAGTCGCACATCGATATGCTTCATCCGCGCATGATATTGGCTGTCTTTGGACAGGGCAATAGCTGATTGATTGTCGCAGTAAAGAGTGGTAGGTGGTGAGTCGCCTTTGAAGACTTCATTGATAAACATCTTTGCCCATAGAATCTCCTTAGTTGCATAAGCCGCCGCAACATATTCGGCCTCTGTCGTCAACAAGGCCACAATTTCTTGTTGTTTTGAATACCAGGACACTGATCCTCCATCCAGCACTATAGCATAACCTGAGATCGCCCTGCGATTCTCGTTCATGCTACCATCAGCATCGCTATAGCCTAGAAGGTCAGTCCTTTCAGGTCCGTACATTAACCGAAGTTCACAAGTTCCTTTCAGGTATTTAATGACGTGTTTCACAGCTTCCCAGTGTGCTCTTCCAGGGTTTTTGACGAAACGAGATAGTATTGCGACGGCGTTGTCGATGATGAGAACTGTTGTTAGAAAACCACACACAAAAAAACTAACTAACACACAATCCTCCCAGATTCCACGGAACTTGTTTATGGGCTTTGCCTCCTAGAACAGTGGGTGCTCTGGTTGTTCGTGGGGTGGTATGTATAAAGATCCTTCAAAGTAAAAAACCCAAAGGTGTATGAGTGTGGGTTTTGAGGAGGAGGGATAGTTGAATTTATAGAAAGATAGGGGCTTTGTGACGAGTATAGACAAGCACTACCTTGCTAATCGTAGCACAAGGTAGGTTTGAGAACGATGAGGATGACGAGGTGACGAGGTTCCCAGTGATAGCAGGCTCCTGACGCACAAACTGTAGTGCTCAGAAGGACTCTAATCGAAAGGGATGACAATCACTTTCAAAAAGTGACGAGTGACGATGACAGCAGTTAACAGTGGTAGAAGTGGGAAGTGTTGTGACCACACTGGATCACAAGTAGCAGAGTAGTGAACTTGAGAGTAGAGAAGAAGTCTGGATTGGATTTCTTGTTCTTTTACAAGGTAAAATACAGGGGTTTATATAGTGAAAAAAAAGTAGGCTATGCACAGTATAGCTGTGCAAAAATAATGAGAAAGAACATGAAGGAAGGAATGTATGCTGACAAATCCTGCATAGGTAGTACAGGATAAGATTGTCAAAAAAAGGAAAAGAAAGAGATAGAACAATGAATGCTGTGAGTAATGTCACAGGTTTGTACAGCCATAAAGTAAAGTCCAATAGCAAAAAGAGAGCAGGAAAATCATGATGTCATGGGAAGATACAGTAAAAAAAGGGCAAGGCAAAACACTATCAGTATCAACACAGTTCCTTTATTGTCAGTCAGGCATTCAAAAAAAATATGTGTCCATAAAAATGATTCAAAAATCAAAAATAATTGCACTGTAAATGAATGTTCTGCTGAAGAAAAAGAAACTGGAGCCACCGGTCCACCACCTAGTCCAAATCCGACAGTTCCATGGCCTTACCAATGGACTGGTTGTGTTGGACCACCTGATCAAATGAGGGAGGGAGAGGAGTAGTTCCAATTTGGAACAAGTGAGTCCCAGGCAGCGTGTGGTAGGTGTAGCTGTAGCGAAGACGATGGACAAAAGATAAGTGTACCCAAGTGAATGGGACAGCGATGAACATGGGTGATGCAAGGGGATGAACCTTCTCCAGCTCAAAAACTACCCACCCACGCTCCAACCAGGCAAGATGAGCGACCGATGTTTTGATAGTATATGATGGCAGATCGACATCATGAAGATGGACCTATTGCCCTATTTGGACTGGCCGCCGGGGCTTTGCTGATATCAGCAGTGGCATGTGGTAGTCAACGGATCAGCGACGGAAGCGGATAGGAAGTGGTGACATCAGAAATGGTGGGGGTGCAAATAAGATGAGGAGGAGGAGGGTGGAGGTGACAAAAAAGTGGATTAGAATGGGGATCCAGAAACGACCATCAGGTGAGAATAAAAAGGAGAGGAAGGGGCCCATAGTGGGGCTAGGCAAAGGAAGGGGAGTAAGGGAAACGACAAAAGTGAGGGCGCAATGCAATGTGTGTTACAATAACACAATTTCCGGACATCTCCTTTCCTTTTTATTCTCCGCTTTAACTTTATACTTTAAGTGCCACGCGGCATTTCCCTTTCTCGCACCGCGTTGCCTTTCTTTTACTTTTAGACTTAACTCTCTCACGCAGTGGAGCTGGCCATACGGGCTAGGCCCTATGACATCATCAGCCACTGCCTTCATCAACTGTATAGTACACATGTACAAACAAACCTGTAGTAGTATATATACCCCAATAAATCCAGGAGACTCCTCAGCGAGTCCTCCTGTTGTATACCAACAAACTCTCTGCAGCTTAAGGGGTAACCACTCCCTCAACATCTTCTTTATAGTGTGTTCTTGTGTGCGCCAGAGTAACTAACTCAGGGTTGTTACAATGTGTAGCCAGTGGCGACGCGAAAATTTGCTGAAATGCCGAAACACGGAAAGTACCGAATGGAAAAGCAAAGGTGAGCGTGACTGGATTGCCTAATAGAGGTGGTGCTGATCAGCCACAAGTTTGAAACAGGCAATATTAATTACTATTTCACGTGGCACTGTGCCTGTGTGGCGCAAAGGCGAGTCTTTTTGAATATTCGCTTCGTTATTGACACCTGTCCATGCTACCAATCAACTTTGGTGCATGACAGCGTGCCGATGTCGGGGCGAGTGCCAATTGCTGCGTACATCAACGATCCAACCACTTCCCAATATGGGACGTCTCGCATTTCTGCGTAGTCCTCGGGCGTTTTAGGGCTTTGGTCCTTGCTCAGGTATGTGCTTGCCACCATTGGAATCGCTAACATTTTTGCGTCTTCTAGGTTGAAGCGTTTAATCACGGTGTCGATGTAGCTGCGTTGGGACATGCACAAGGTATGCGTGGTCCTATCTCTTTTGACCTCAATGCCTAGCATCCAATGGAGCTCACCCAAGTCGCTTACTTCAAACAGCTTCACTAAGTCATTTTTCAGGCACTCCATGGCGGT
This sequence comes from Serpula lacrymans var. lacrymans S7.9, assembly GCF_000218685.1. Lineage (NCBI taxonomy): Eukaryota > Fungi > Basidiomycota > Agaricomycetes > Boletales > Serpulaceae > Serpula > Serpula lacrymans. Next base: position 2,006,174 of record NW_006763294.1, on the reverse strand, counting down.
CATAGATGGGGTGACTAACGTCATATCGTCCACATGGACAGCGATGATGGTGAGTCCTTCCTTTTCACGTCTGTAAAAGACAGTGTTGTCTGTTTTGCAACGGGCTAACCCTATCTTTTTAAGCCCTTCACATAGTGTTTGATACCATCGGCGTCCGGCCTGTTTGAGGCCATATAGCGTCTTATTTAGACGCAGTACCATGGATTCTTGACCACTGGCGCTGTACCTAGGTGGTTGGCGCATGTATATGACTTCGTTGTTGTCAAGTTCGCCATTTAAATAGGCGCTCTTGACGTCCATCTGGTGAGCCTCCCAGTCGTTTCTCGCGGCCATTGCTAATATGATGCAGAGCGAAGCCATTTTTGTGTATGTATCGAAGTAATCAATTCCCTCCACCTGACTGAAACCTTGGGCAAATAACCTGGCTTTATATTTGTCGACAGATCCAGACGCGGTCTTCTTGACCTTACCTTAAAGACCCAGCGGCTGCCTACGACGTTTGCGCCCTTCGGTTTCTCTACGTAAGTCCAGGTTCCGGCTTTGTCCAGTCTTTCTAGCTCCTCGCTGATCACATCTCTCCACTTGTCCCAATCAGAACGTCTTTTTGCTCTTTGACGGTTCTCGGCTCAATATCATTGAGGTCAGCCATGCGCGCCACCATGGCCACATTTTGGGCCAGGTCCCTTAAGGCCTCGTCGTCCCTCTCTTCTTCATCTGTCCCCTCAGGATTGTCGAGGTTCAGTTGGATGCCTCTGGGCAAGGTGGGTTCTTTATCATTTCCTGATATTGACCCTTTTCCTTGTAGGAGGTCGCGGACGTATTGGGCTGGTTGTCGAAGGCGGGTGCTTCGGCGAGGGGACACTGGAGGTTGAATAGGAGGTTGAGCAGGAGGTTGGTTGTTTTGGGGATTGGGTGGATCAATGGGTGCTTGGGGATTGGGTGGATTGAGAGGTGCGTCATCCATGATCATGATCTCGACAATCTGACTCTCTTTAGGGGCTTGATTACCATCATGGAGGCCATTCTCCCCCTCAAGCCTAAAGGGGGTCTGACCGTTGTCAGTGTCTGGCAAGCCGTTTCGAGGTATGAAAGTGACAGATTGTTCCACGCTGACAGTTCGTTTGTCTGGCTAGAAAATTCTATGGCCCTTACTTTCTGCATCAAAACCCATCCATCGGCCTGCACGAGCACAAGCATCGAGCTTCGTTCCATCACTGTAGTGTACCCAGACTTGGCTGCCCCACTCTTTCAGGGTGGAGAGGTCTGGTTTGACGCCATGGGCCGCCTCATGCGGTGTCATGCTGGTAAGTGCCTTTGTCAAGGTTCGATTCTTGAGCCAGACAGCATGTCTGACTGCTTCTCCCCACAGATTTTTGGGTAGGTCACTTGCATGTAACATTGTGCGCACTTTCTCTATGAGAGTGCGGTTCACTCGTTCTGCCACCCCGTTCTGTTCGGGGGTGTTATGGACGGTCAATTTCCTGACTATCCCCATCTTTTGCAGGTATTCGTCAAAATCCCTGCTCAAGAACTCGCCACCTCGATCACTGTGCAGGACCTTGATGGTGGCGTTCATATGGTTTCGTAGCCATGCCTCGTACGTGCGAAATTGTGAGAAAGTGTCGCTTTTGTCGCGCATCAGGAACAGGTGGGTTTCCCTTGTCTTATCGTCTGTGAAGGCAACATAGTAACATTTGCCTCCAAGTGTCTCGACAGGTGCTGGACCCCAGAGGTCCGTATGTATCTCGTCACCATAGGCCGTTGCGCGCTCACCAGTTTTGACCTTAGGTATGGCTTCTCGCGTTGTTTTCGCATGCACACATGACTCACAAAAGGTGTTCTCGTCACTAGGTATTAACTTAATTCCTTGGACTAGCCCATTGTCGACCATACATTTTGCTGCAGCTGGCGCTATGTGTCCCATACGCTTGTGTAAATCCATTAATGTGAGTTTCTCTATTGCAGTATTTGCACTTTTGTTAATGTTTTTGCGCATGCGGGAACTGTAGATTCCTCCCGTCTTCGGTATCCATCCCACGACCTTGCCTGATGGACTTGTGATAATACAGATTCCATCTTTAAAGACGGTGCTGTAGCCGGCGCCATCGATCTTGCCAATAGAGACAAGAGTGTACCCTATTGCAGGGGTGTAGAGCACATCATGAAGCGTGATGCTCGCCGGTGAGTGGGGATTATTTGGGACTTTGATTGTAAGATCACCCATGCACACAGCTGAGAAGGAGCGTTGATTCGCTGCATTGATAGATTGGGGGGTGATGGGACGATAGTTTCGTAGGAGGCGGTGATAAGGTGTGAAGTGGGTCATCGCGCTGGAGTCATAGAGCTCGATGGTCCCACCAGTGGGGGCATCTTTGCTCGCTGCGAATGCTGATTCATTTGTTTCTAGGGCCCACGCAGAATCCAGGGATACGGCACTCCAAATGCCTTCCTCGTCGCGCTCGACAATCGCGATGTTTGCCTGTTCGGCTTTTTTTCCTTTGGGATCATTCTCTGGGTCCTCGACCTTCTTCTCAGGTACGTTCTTTTTGCTGTCATTTCGACGATCGCGCCTCTCGCTTGGGCAGTCTCGGCTGACATGGCCTTTGCCTCCACAGTTGTAGTATTCAACCTCGCTTTTCTCGTGGGGTTTCTCCTTGGGGTCGTTCTTTGCGCAATTACGCCCCCGGCCTCCACGGTTCCCTCGTTGTGATGACGAGGATGTTGAAGTGGCCGACATGGCTGCGTTCTCCATCTTGGAGTTCGCGCTGGGTTTCTTGGAGGAGATGGTGAGACGATCATACTCCTGGAGGAGATACATGATCAAGGTTTCAGGATCGACTGTCTTCCTGTTCATGTGGGGGGCGGCGGATAATGAGGATACAAAAGAGGCGTATGCTGGAGGTAAGGACCTCATGATTATTGAGGATTTCTCCTTGTCACTGAGTTGTATGCCTGCAGAGCTCAGTTGTTCCCACATGTCCCGTATTTTGTCAATGTGAGTGCGCATGTCCCCCTTCTTGGGGCAATGTATTGCGGCTAACCGATCTCGCAAATCAGCTTGAACAAGCTTGGTCTTATTTTTGTTTTCTTGACAGATCAGCTGCCACATCTCAGCAACCGAATCCTTGTGCAAGATCTTTTGCAGCGTAGAATCTGGGATGGTTCTCCCTAGGATGTTCCTCACGCGGAACTCTTTCTTTGTCCATGCGGACAAGGCTTCCTGTTGAGCCTGAGTGAGGGTGGGTACAGTCCCTCCTGGTGAGGGCGGGGGTGGCAACGGTTTTGGTACTATACCAAGTAGGTGTTCCACACACTCTTTGTCGGCCAGGGCCCATTCTAATCTCGTCTTATACATAGACCAGTTCGAGCCATCGGGCTCGAGTTTCGGCACTCCGAGTAACTCTTTGTTGTCGACGCTGTCGACAGGGCTCATAATCTCAAGTCATTCGGATCTAGATAAGATAGAGGGTCTCAGAACTCGCGAATAAGTCTAAGTATATTCAAGTAAGTACCTAGATAAGATAGAGGGTCTTTACTAATGGTTAGCTAGGTATTTAAAAGGGTATAACATAAGGGTCTCACCTCAGAACTTGTGAATGAGTCTGAGGTGCTATGTGGCGACCAGGCCACTTTATAGGTAAGACGGAAGCAAAAATTTTCTGATGATATATAGTGGTGCACGGGCCACCCGTACTTACTCGCCTTCCTTTCTAGGTGCTTCGTGTTGGCTTGCCTCTTCGCTCGAAACTCTTCGTCCAACAACCACTAGTAGTGCCAAGCGGAGCTCCAACTCGGCTTGTGTGACCTCTGTGATGTCCGAATAGCCCCCCCCCTATTGGATTTAGCCATGTGACCTCACATAGCCACCTAACCACAGGGAGTGCATAAAAGCAAAGTGGACCAGCCGGGGATTGAACCCAGGACCTCTGCCTATATATGGCGGTGCTCTAACCAACTGAGCTACCAGCCCTTGTACTAATGTCAACTCATGACATGTGTTGTCTAACAAGGCTAACAGGCTTTGACCTTGACTATTCCAACACCCCCCCCATCCGAACTGACAGTTAACGACAACATTGATTCCAATAGTTCATTAGCCAATAGAAATATTCATAATTTGAACTTAGGCTCACACGAGCACATTTTGGCATCAGAGTGATGACATTCAAAAAACAAGAATGACTTGTAAGAATGTGATACAAGAAATCATTGTAACTATAGTTAAAGCAGCAGGCTAGCATCAAACCAAAATGAGAGCATGACAACAAAGTGAGGTTAAGACTGGTAAGACACCTATTGATGGGGATAGGGGAGTGTGATGACATGATAGCGGTTAAAAAGACTTATGGGTTCCAACAATGGACTCAAACCAAAATACAAACAGAACATGTTACAAGTATGGAGTGTATGGAGGTTCTCCAGTGTAGATGTTCAATTCCCTTCCCCAAAGTTGCTTGCATAATCTCTGTGATAAAATATTAGATTTTAGCTTCTGTACAATATAACAACTTGCATTGTAGTTATGATAAATAAGATTTTGAGATTAGATAAGGTTTGATTTGAATCGTGACAAAACTGTAGTCCTCAGAAGGACTCTAATTGAAAAGGATGATAATGATTTCAAAAGTGGAGAGTGATGATGACAGCAGATAACAGTGGTAGCAGTGGGAAGTACTGTGACCACACTGGATCGCAAGTAGCAGTAAGAAGTGGACTTGAGATCAGAGAAGAAGTCTGGATTGGAGCCCTTGTTGTTTTTTTTTACAAGGTAAAATACAGAGGTTTATATAGTAAAAGAAAGGTAGGCTATGCACACAGTATAGCTGTGCAAAAAGAATGAGAAAGAATATGAAGGAAGGAATGTACACTGACAAATCCTGCATAGGTAGTACAGGATAAAATCATCAAAAAAAGGAAAAAAAAGGGATAGAATAATGAATGCTGTGTAAGTAATGTCACAGGTTTGTATAGCCATAAAAATAGAGTCCAATAGCAGAAAGAGAGCAAGAAAATCATGATGTCATAGGAAGATGCAGTATAAAAAGGGCAAGGCAAAACAATATCAGTATCAACACAGTTCCTTTCTTGTCAGTCAGGCATTCTAAAAAAATATGTGTCCATAAAAATGATTCAAAAATCAAAATTGATTGCACTGTAAATGAATGTTCTGCTGAAAAAAAAGAAACTGTAGCCACCAGTCCACCACCTAGTCCAAATCTGATGGTTCCATGGCCTTACCAATGGACTGGTTATATTGGACCACCTGGTTAAGCAAGGGAGGGAGGGGAGTAGTTCCAATCTGGAACAAATGTGTCCCAGGCAGCATGTGGTAAGTGTAGCTGTAGTGAAGACAATAGACAGAGGATCAATGTACCCAAGTGAATGGGACAGTGATGTACATAGGCAACGCAAGGGGATGAACCTTCTCCAGCTCAAAAACTACCCACCCACGCTCCAACCAGGCGGAACAAGTGACCAATGATTTGATAGTATACAATGGAAGATCAATGTCCTGAAGATGGACCTGTTGTCCAATTTGGACTGGCTGTTGGGGCTTTGCTAATATCAGCAGTGGCACATTGTGGTTGATGGATCAGCAACAAAAGCGGATAGAGAGTGGTGACATCAGGTATGGTGGGGGAGCAAGGAAGACGAGTAGGAGGAGGGTGGAGGTGACAAGGAAGTGGACTAGAATAAGGAGCCAGAATGACCGTCCAGCGAGAATAAAAAAGAGAGTAAGGGGCCCATGGTGGGGCTGAGTAAAGAAAAAAAGGTAAGGGAGAATGACAAAAGCGAGGGCAAAATGTGTAGCCATTGGCAACACGGAAATTTGCCAAAATGCCAAAATGTGGAAAGTACCAAATGGAAAGCAAAGGTGAGCGCAACTTAATTGCCTAATAGAGGTGGTGCTGATCAGCCACAAGTTTGAAAAAGGCAATATTGATTACTATTCCACGTGGCACTGTGCCTGTGTGGCGCAAAGGTGAGTCTTTTGAATATTTGCTTCATTATTGGCACCTATCCATGCTACTAATCAACTTTGGTGCATGACAACAGGGGCTTATAAAATATATTATATAGGTGTTTCATATTAATTTTTCATGAACTTAGGTTATTTTGTTTTTACATATTATCACAGCTTATGGATATATTTTTATTTTTATTTACATATATCAATAATACAAACTAATATTTCACTGATACAGACTACATAATGAATCAATGTTGCATGATTTATTAACTCTTTTAAGTAGCTTAAGCTACATTATAACTGTGATCTTTACAGCTATAGGAGCTATATGGGCTACCATATCTACAAAAGCACATAGTACCTTATCTCTATAATTAAACTTGACTTTAAACACTTCTGGCCTCATTTTACAGTTGAAAGAGCTTATTAAATTAATCCAAAATTTAGGGAAAATATAGATACTTCTCCCCTTGATTAGACTTTTGCTTACTATAGGTGGTGACTATATAGCAAGGGGGCTTTTCTGATTAGCTGTGAAACATTTGAAGCTCAGTGAAAAGAAATTGAAAGTCCTTGAAGCTTTATGACTAACAAGTAATAATCTGTGTACACATATGAATTAATATAAATACAACATGGATATAAGGGCAAAAATCATCTGTTCTGCATTTTTTTCCCCCAAACATCTGCCTTTCATATCTTCCATATCAGCCGGTAATGCTTCTGAAGGTGAAGGTAAATATTGTTTTGTTACTTTGAATAAAGTAGAACAAGTTGTCAAATAAGTTTTCTTGTTTAATATCTGTTGTATTTTTATTTTTTATTTTTCTCCCCTCTCTAGTGATTTGGGACTCACTGAAGATAAGTGAATTGAGGTACAAAATGATATTTTTGGGTTATTTTCATTTGGGGATGATTTTAAGCAATATATTACTGAGACTATACTAAGGACTCTGATGACTCAGAAAAGTAAGTACATTGATACCTTCTCTTATATGTTACGATCCAAGTCAAAAACCGCTAGTTTCTTTTGATTCATTATTTAAATATATCTGATCACGTGACAAAAGCACATGACTCATTATGTAAACAAAGTAGTCAGTTATATCCGATCACGTGACAACCACGTGACAAAGCCTAGACTATGACGCACAACATCAGTCAGCGCCTCATGGCTGACCTTCAGAAACGTATATATACCAACACCCATGTACATACATTTCCTCAGTTGTTGATTACCTCTAAATACAGTGCTTGACGCTACTTGTTGATTCTTGAAACTTATACCTCCGTTAACTCGGCATAGGGTATAGGAATCTTACATTATATTAATATATTTTTAACTAACTTTATTATGTCATTTTTATTAGTGAGAATTATCAACCAGGGTCAAAAAGACAAAAAGAGTTGCTGGGTGTAGGGGGGTTAGGGTGGGATATTGCCCAGGGAAAAGGTATGTAATTTGATTTTCAACTCTACATATATCTAATTATATTACAGAACTAGGAAGAGAACAGCACAGGGTAAAAAAATTCAGTTAATGAATAAACAGAAGAAAGAAATAATAAAAAGGTATATTTGTGCCAAGGAAAATTCAGATAAAGTCTTTCAATAAACTATTATATTATACATACTAATTTTTTTCTTAGTTGGTATTTTCTACTTTTGATTTTAAGTCAGCTATTTTCCAACCTTTAAAAATGGATCCTGAACTTTGGAGGAAAACTAAGGAACCTTCAAGAGAATGAATGGATGACTTACCAAGAAAGTATCACAACCCTCTATTCCCAAAATCCTTATCTCTACCAATAATGAAGCAACCATATCTATAATTTCCCCAAATCTTATCTTATCATAGTCATGTGACCAATCACATGACCAATAACATAGCTACTTACTAAGACACTTACAAAGCACCTTATGCCTTATGCATGTTGCTCAGTCAGTGCCTTGTTACTGACACATGTTCTATAGTATACATACCAGCTACTTCATATACATATTGCCTAGCTGTTGATTAAATCTTTATTTGTTGTTAAAAGACCTTGCTTGCAATTTGTAAAGACCCTAGCTGTTATGCCGGTAACCCGAGCAGCGTAGGACTTAAATCGCACAACAAGTGTCTGACAAGCAAGTATAAGAGTAAATCTACAACTGGGGTATGTACATGGATATCGTGCTAGTTATATAGAAGAAGGCATGAGGCCACGGTGAGGTATGACGTAGCGTATTGGTAAGTAACATGTGTAATGCGTGAGGCTGATTGGTAATGAGTATTACTAATGTGTCACGTGATTACTAGATAAGATAAGATCAAAGAGAGATTAGATTAGGTGAGATAATAGTCTCTATCTCGCGATTAGATAAAAAAGATGAGTCATGTGGGTACGATCGTGACATTACCCTCTCCTTAGGACTTTCGTCCTGAAAGTGAGAGTCTAGCTTTCCGGTTTCCCAGTTATATAAGGATTTTCGAATACGAGTTGGAATGGTGAAGTTTTCGAATGGTTGGTAATTCAAAGTAAATTCTATCCTTCGGGGTGCACTGGGGTTCTTATCATGAAACTGTTTTACGAGTTTTGGTGAGTGTGTTAGGTTAGATTCGGGTTCCCATGTGCGATCCTCTTTCGGAAAGTCTTTCCAATGTACCAAATATTCTAGTTTCCCACGTTTCAATCGTGAGTCTAGAACCTCTTCTACTTCATATTCTTTGATTCCTTCCACTATCACCGGTGGTGCGGTTTTTGGTTTCTTTTGAGTTTCGAACTCTGGTTCTTTGAAGGGTGTGAGTAACTTTTCGTTAAAGACCGGGTGTATGTTCTTCCATCGTCCAGGAAGTTTTAATTTATAGGCTCCTTCGCCTATTTTCTTTTCTATGGGGAAAGGTCTGTGTCTTTTATCGTCAAGTTTCTTTGCGGGTCTATCGGTGGTTATATGTTCCGCTTCAACATATACTTTGTCTCCTTCTTTGTATGCAATAGCCTCCCTCTTTCCTTTGTCATATTGTTTTTTCATATTTTCTGCTGCTTTTACCAGCGATTTTTCTGCCTCTTTCCTTGTCTCCTCCATCCTCTTTACAAACTCCTCCGCACTCTCTGTCTTTACCGTACTTCTAATTCCTTTTGCGACTTTCGGATGTTGTCCTGAATTTAAAAAGAAAGGGCTATAGCCAGTTGCAGAGTGTGACTTATTGTTATAAGAAAATTCCGCTAGTGGTAACCATTCGGCCCAGTCTGTTTGTTTGTGATTGACGAATATTCTGAGATACTGTTCTATCTCTTGGTTTATTCGTTCTGTCTGTCCGTCTGTCTGAGGATGATAAGCGGTCGAGGGATTTCCTTTTATCCCGAGGAGCTTATAGAGATCTTTCATGAAGTTAGAGACGTATTGCGGTCCTCTATCTGAAATGATCTTTTCTGGTATGCCGTGATTTCTAAAGACGTTGTCTCTAAATAATCTGGCTACTCCTTCTGATGTCACTTTATCATAAGTCGGCATGACTTTGATCATCTTCGAGAATCGATCTACTACCACGAGTATCATATTGTAACCGAGAGATTCCAGTAATGGTCCGATCAGGTCTGTGGTAATGATTTCCCATGGTCTGGTTGGGATTTCATTCGGGTGTAACGGTGCCGCTTTCTTTTGATGATTAATCTTTGTGCGTTGACACGTTTCACAGCCTTCTACGTACTTTCGGATGTCTCTGTCCATGTACGGCCACCAATACCATCTAGTTACCAATTCCTTGGTTTTATACTGTCCGGGGTGTCCTGCTACAGTGGAGTCATGGCTTTCTTTTATGATGTGTTCTCGTAATTTCCCGTCTTTGGGAATATAGATCCTTCCTTTGAATATCAACATCTCATCTTCCATCCATATGCCTTTTTCTCTGTCTTCCCCTTTCTCTATCATCTTCCGCGCTACTTCGTCTACGTTCATCATTCTTTTACAGATCCATTTGTATAATTCCACTGCATCGGCTGATTGCTCTGCCATGCGTTGTCTTTCTGTGTGTGAAATCATCATTCTGAAATGTTCTGCTTTTAGAACGATTACGTCTTCGTTGTCATCCACCCCCCTTTCATGATCTGCTCATCTCGAGAGAAGGTCTGCTTTGATGTGTTTGGTACCTGGAATATGATGGAGCGTAAAGTGGTAATTGCTCAATTCCATGACCCATCTAGCTTGTCTTCTGTTGAGCTTTTGAGGTTGTTTGTAGTAGAGAAGATTCTGGTGGTCTGTCCAGATCTCAAACACCTCTTTAGCATCAACGAGATAATGCCTCCATTCTTCTAACGCAGTCATTATAGCGAGAAGTTCTTTATCGTAAATCTCATAATTGCGTTCTGTAGGGTTTAACGCTTTTGAGAGATATGCAATCGGTTTCCATTTCCCGTCTTGCATTTGTGAAAGAACTGCCCCCATAGCATAATCGCTGCTATCAGCTTCTATCTTAAATTGGCCGTCATCAGTTGGTAAGGCGAGTACGGGAGTTGATCCGACACGGGTTTTTAATCCGTTAAAAGTGTCGATCTGTTCCTGTCCCCACACAAACTCTACTTTCCCGGTCAATTTCGTTAATGGCTTGGCGATCAACCCAAAGCCTTCTATGAATCTTCTGTAGAAGTTCACGAAACCTAAGAATGCTTGTACTTCCTTCTTTGATTTGCATTCTGGCCATTCCATGATTCCTTTTACTTTTACCGGGTCCATGCGGATTTCATTTTCTGAAATGATAAGACCTAAGTACTCTGTTGAGGTCTCTTCGAAATCGCATTTTTCTGGTTTTAAGTAAAGATTGTTCTTCCTTAAGATATCTAACACTCTGCGCGTCATTGCGCGGTGTTCTTCAATTGTTTTTGTGAAAATCATGATGTCGTCGAGGTATATTACGACTTTTCCGTCATCAATCAAATCTTTGAATAGCGCATTCATCATGGTTTGAAATGTCGCTGGTGAGTTCGTGAGTCCAAAGAACATCACTAATGGTTCAAAGAGCCCCCTATTCGTTCTGAAGGCTGCTTTGTGTTCGTCTCCGTCTTTGATTCGGATGTTGTTGTATCCCCATCTGATGTCTAACTTCGTAAAGTATTTCGTGCCCCTGAGCTTGTCTACAAGTTCATTTATCAAGGGTAGCGGATATCTATTTTTGATGGTGATATCGTTTAATCTCCGATAGTCTTGGACGGGTCTAAGTTTTCCATCTTTCTTTTTTATGAAGAAGAATGGGGATGCAAATTGAGATTTGGAAGGTCTGATTCTTCCTGATTCGAGATTTTCGTTTATGAATGCATCTAATTGTTCTTGTTCTCCTAAAGCCAGTGGATAACATTTGCAGTCCAGAGTATGGTTGCCTGGGATGAGTTCTATGGCGTGATCCCATTGGCGTCTCTCTGGCAGTGCATCAAATGACTCCTTATCGAATACGTCTTTGTAATCGTGGAGGTGTTTTGGAACTATCTTCTCGAATCCTCCTTCTTTCTGATCTTTACCAGCAGCTTCGGCAAGTTTCTGAGCTGTTGTGCCTTGTGCCCTAATATGGTAGTAGTGATCATCAATAGAAGTATCTTCGTAGTTCATTAGATTCACTTGGATCAGCTGATCCCCATCTGAGCAATCTACTTCCGAAAAGTATGTGTCAGGGTCTTCTTCCGGATCAAGGAAGTCAACCTGTCGTTTGCATTCTTTCGGGCATCTATCAAAGTTTAACTCCGACTTCTTCCAATCTATAGCAGGATTGTGCTTTGTTAACCACTCATGTCCAAGGAACATGCGACCACTCCCTAAGCTTGTTACGGCAAAGTGAATGTTCTCTTCGTGGTCTTCTATGCTCAATCGTAATTCTATAAATTCTTTGATAGCACCATCTTTGTTAAGTGTGCCATCAGCGTTATAAACTGGAATGGGTCTCGGTATTTTCTTTGTTTCGTAACCTTGTTCTTTTACGAACATTGAATCTATACAGCTCCCTGTGCATCCACTATCTAAGAGAGCTTCGATCGTCGTTGATCGGTTTGTGTCAAGAGTTGTGAGTTTGCAAGTAATGTTCATCTGATTTCCTTGCGTTCCCCTAATATATTTCTTTGGGGTGTGTAACTCTAATAGAGCGAGTTCAGCATCGTGTAGCATCAATGCATTTAACTCTTGTATCGTCTCTATTGTGACTTCTTTGCTTCTCTTTTGGTGCGTCCAGATGTTGAGAATACCAATGGATCTGTCTTCCTTTTGGTCTCGTAATCTTTCAGCAACCCAAAGTGGTGTCCATGCCACTGTCAGTTTCTTTCTTTCTTTGTGGTCTAGGTTTTTATTAGAGGTGTTCCTGACCTCTTTGGAACTGGTCAAACCATCAGTTACATCAGTGCTTCCCAATTGAGTCACTGCTTTCTGTGGTTCTGTTGTTTCCAATGAAGTGCTGCCCGATTGAGTCACTTCCTTCACAAATTCTTTTTTAGTTACTGCGCTTTTCTCTTTTGAGTGCGCCGTAATCTTTTCATCTGGGATCTTTCTAACCCGTTCCCTATTCAGGTTCACATCTTTTTTAGTTTCTTTTTCTTTTGATCTCAGATCTGCTGCGTCTTTGGCTAATGCGATTTCATTTTCATGATCGTTATAATTTATAGTAGACGGCGAACAGGAGTCTTCGATCGATAAAGAAGAGAAACTATTGTAGAAACTATTGTCTTTAGGCACAGCCGGTTGATGTGTTACCGCTGGCCTCTTCAAAAACCCTGAAGGATCTTTGCTCTTTCTTCTGCACTCATGTTTTGCAAGAACTCCCTAACATTGAATTGGGGTTTTGCGTGTGCTTCTTTTTTGCATTCAAAGGATCAGTGTCCTTTTTCTCCGCACCGGTAGCAGAGCCCTTTCTGTCGGTACTCCGCTTTATCGACCTTCATTGGGTCACCGGCTTGGGTATAAAGGTACCCGCTACCGTCCTTCTTTCTTTCGACCTTTGGTTCGGTCTTTCCTCCTCCGTCTTGCTTCTTTTTCTCTGTGCTTCTGAAGCTCTCCTTCTCTGCCTCTCTGTGGCACCACAAGTAGTCAATGCGGATCAACTCCTTTTTCCACTCTTCGTAGTTGGCTGGCTCTCGGCCGCCGTATATCACCTGATTGACCAGGGGTTCATTCATGTTTCTACGTAAGAGCGAAATGAGGAAGTCCTCATTGGCTGCTTGGAGGTAGTTAGCCTCTCTCCTCAGTTCTTCGAAATGTTCGAAGTGCTTTTCTGCCGTGTTTTTCCCTTGGCGCAAGATCATAATGTCACTGCGGGCGGCGAGTTGCTCGTGAACATTCTTGAACCGAGTCTCCATTTTGTGGGCGAACCACTCAAAACTTTCATAAGTGGATTTGAGGTTTTCTCCTTGCATCCTCTTTTCTATCTTTGTCTCCATCCACTCCGTTCTGAAGGCAGCCGCTGCTCCTCCTGTCATGAAAGAAAGCACATAGGCGATCTTTCTCTTGTCATCCGCGAAATACTCCTCATCATCCTCGTAGTTTAGCATTAAGGCCTCGCGGAAAGCCTTGTACTTCTTTCGGTCTCCATCGAAGTTCTCAGGCTTCTGGAGTGCCGTTCTCGTTCTGTCTACGCGTCTCGGCTGCGTACTGGGTGGTGTGGGTGTGGATGCGGCGGGAGCGGACGTAGAAGAATTCGACGTAGCTAACCTCAGCTTGGCTAGCAATTCTTCTACTTCTTCTTTCGCCTCTTTCAGTTGTGTTTCGTAGAGGTCGTGGAGCCGTCTCTGCTCCTGTTCTATTCTGGTCCGAACGTACTGTTCCAGTCCAGCTTCCCTCGATGTTGGTGCTTGTGGTTCCAAGGGTGGGAGTGCACCTGACAATTCTCCCATTCCTATCTCTGGTGTGTCCGGCTCTTCGCGCGGACCTTGCCATTCTCCGTACGCTTCTGTCGTCATGGTCTGGGTAGGGGGTGTGGTATCGAGTTCTGATTGGTTCTATTTCTGGGAATGTGAAGTAAATTTCCCAAGCTAATCTGTTCTCGGAGTGAAAGTGTTCTTCTGCTAGCCACTCTTCGAATTTCCCAGGTTGCATACAAAAGAGTTTCCCGATGATAAGTCGGATCAACACTTTCTAATGTAAGATCAACCGGTCTATCTGTTTCCTTCTTTAGTCAAGCGGTTCCTCTTCTGTCCCGCACTGACTATGTACGTAACTAATTCTATCTTGATATATCGGTGTTCTAAAGTATAGTAACTGAGGTCCAGACGGTTGTCTCAGTGATACCCAGCGAATAACCGCGTGCAGGTCTTTTCCAACTGGCCGACTCAAGTGAGCGGCCTGGTCAGAAGGGTAAAGAAGCTCTTCTAAACTAAGTAATACCTATCGGGCTCCACGCCGTCAAGGGTTCTAGCTAAAGGGTTGGAAGGGGGAGTGAGGGGGATATCGACAAACGACTCTGTGGGTGAGACATTGGCAGGAAAAAATGAAACAATGGTAGATGGTCGGGTGATAGGTGTGATGATGGTTGGTTTAGTGATATAGACGTAGAGTTTGGCAATGCCAAAGAGTATGATTGCGATGAGAGGGAATAGGGTGATGATTAAGATAGCTGTGCTTTTGCTCATCAACAGGTGTCGTTCAAAGTTGTAGATTATGTAAAGACCCTAGCTGTTATGCCGGTAACCCGAGCAGCGTAGGACTTAAATCGCACAACAAGTGTCTGACAAGCAAGTATAAAAGTAAATCTACAACTGGGGTATGTACATGGATATCGTGCTAGTTATATAGAAGAAGGCATGAGGCCACGGTGAGGTATGACGTAGCGTATTGGTAAGTAACATGTGTAATGCGTGAGGCTGATTGGTAATGAGTATTACTAATGTGTCACGTGATTACTAGATAAGATAAGATCAAAGAGAGATTAGATTAGGTGAGATAATAGTCTCTATCTCGCGATTAGATAAAAAAGATGAGTCATGTGGGTACGATCGTGACACAATTAGAAGTCTAACTCTACGTATACTCGGTATAAGAGTTGGATTATCACAAAGTGGTGAAATATGTGTTGAGTGTTATCAAGGATACAACTCCTGATGCTCCCACTTCCAGGTTTTGCCATATCTTGAAGGCAAGTGCTCTTGTGAAATCATTGTTTCAATGCCAACAGTAACATGATTTTAGTCAAATTTTTAAGGACAAGACAATGAGTCTGATTGTGGTCCACACTCTTGCATATTTGCCCTGATGTTTGCAGGTGGATTCCCAGAAAGCCCCATCACCTCCTGCTTAGTACAAACATTCTGGAAGATTCTTGCAGTCAACATTGTGCAAGGAGAGTTGGAAAAATCCATGTTCTTCCTGCATTATTATGTATCAGCACATAATTATAGGGCAAATAGGGCACCATGGTCACTACACTGATAGGTATTTTGTTCACAAATAGCATGCAGATAATGAAATCACAAATATTGGACATGATGTGAAAACATGACATGGGACATGTGAGTCTCCCTATTGTTCCAATGACATGTTTCTTGACAAAATAATGAGACAACAATTCTGCCACACAGCACAGCCAGACATGATGAGGTAGATTGATCTCATAATATGTAAGGCTTTTCACTTGATTGACACTGACTTTACTGTCACAGTGTGCAATATACCAGGAATAGGCATTGTCTATTCTCAGCCCAGGAACAATCCTGGAGCTTGGTACGTCTCACTTGTGGGATATTATGTAAGATCCAATCCCTTTTGCCAAATTAACGGAGGGACAAGTTCTCAATCAACAAGTAGCGTTCAAGTAAAGTATATAGAAGTAATCAACAACTGAGGAAAAGTATGTACATGAGTGTTCAGTATATATATGTTTTTGAAGGTCAGCCATGAGGCGCTGACTGATGTTCTACGTCATGGTCTGGATTCTGTCATGTGATTGTCATGTGACTAGATATAACTAGGTATTTGTGTTATCCGCGCTAATAGCAGCAGCTTAACAACTTATGTCTGTCATGTGATCAGATATCAAAGAAAATGAAGAAAGAAATTAGCGCTTTAACTAGCGCTCTTGCTCAAGTCGTGACATATTACAACCAGCATTGAAAATGAGGGATATGTAATCAAAGGTAGAAACTATAAGCTCTTCTGTGGAAAAGAATTGTCACAATCTCAGGCTCCGCAGCCTAATCTTTCATCTTATCCATCCAACTCAGAAGTGGAAGCACTAATATCGCCATATCTAATCACATAGTAATATTATCTTATCTCGTCATATGACCTTAAGTCACATGACTACATTACTCATCATCCTCACCTTATCCTCATGTTTCTCAGTCAGCGCCTCAAGGCTGATGCATGTCTTTACATATATAAGTAGGTAGTCTCCAGTGTACATACCTTAGCTTTCGATTTCCTCTATATAACTTAGTTCAACTACCTGCTAGTAGATTGACATCTTCACTCCATTAGCTCGGTATAGTGAAGGTCATTATATAATCAAAAGCTAGTATAGCACACAGTTGAATGAGTCAAACGGAGGCCACACTCATCATAATCCTAATTCCCGCCACCACTCTCCTATTTTTCCTTTTACTCAAACTTTACTTCTTTTTCACTATACCACCCACACCCATCACATCACCTATTCCTTGATCATCCACCATCCTAACTTTTATCCAACCCACACCCTCCAACTCCTCATTTGAAACAACCCCCCTTTCTCTCATTGTCCACCCCACAAATCCTGTACTTAGAGACCAAAGTGACGTGGAGTCACTGAGGTTTTATTAGTTACTTTCTTTACGTACACATCAGGAAAAACCCTTTTGCTATATAGCGCTATATAGCCACCACCTATATATATAAATGCATTCATAGAAACTATAGTACTATCAGTGCAATCATAGCTCTTATAGCTCTTATAGCATAGTAGTAGGCAAAATCTTAATCAAGGGGAGAAGTATCTATAATTTGCCCAAACTCTGGATTAATCTAATAAACTTGTTCAGTAATAGAAAGAGGCCAAAAGTGTTTGAAGTCAAGTATATTATTATAGGCAAGGTACTATAAGTGCTCTTATAGCCTATAGCAGCCTACATGGCTCCTATAGCTGTGAAGGTCATAGTTAAAATATAGTTCAAGGTGCTTAAAAGGGCTAATAAATCATACAGTATTCATTAATTATATAGCCTGTATTAGTGAGATAGTAGTTTGTATCTTTGATATTGATATTTATAAAATAAGAATAATGATTTATCCAAATATAAGTAGTGACAATGAGTAAAACAATAATCCAAGTCCATGAAAGGTCAATATATAACACCTGTATGATATATTTTATAAGCTCTCATGATGTAGTGGATAAATATGATGTGTGGCTATAGGCTGCTTAGTCATGCAAAAGCTGACTAGTAGGTTGAGAGTTCAAATCTTGTCTGTGTTGATTTTTTTTTATCAGCCACACAACAATTTCCAACATCTATAAGAGCATTTACGAGGGATATGAGGCTCTATAGATGGCAGAGGTTCTATAACAGGTTTGACCACTATAACAGCTTTATGAGTACTTATAGTGCTATAGAGCTCTATATAGCTACCCCCATTTTTCCTGATGCATTTACCCTTTCGCTTTCCTCTGACCGGGCCACGCACTTGTGTTTGCCAGTTGGGAGAAGAACCAACAGCCTAAGAAGCGAGTTAAACTGAGATAACCATTTGGACCACAGCATTTACGATAGTTTCTTAGTTAGATTTTTTTTAGAATAGTTTTACATACACGGTAGTAGGGAACAGAAGAGGATCCCTTTACCAGAAAAGAAAAAGACAGAAAAAGGGAACTTATAAACAATGTGTTGATCCAGATTTGCCATCTGGGTAACTATTTTATATGCCCTTTGCCAAAGAACCACGTAGCATCTGGTTGTTTCTAGATCCTACTCCAGAACCAAAACAAGAACCAAAACAGGAGACACCAGATCCCCCCTCCTGTTTTCAGAACCACCAATAAACAAAGACGTCTTTCGATGCTTGGAGAGAGACCAACCCAGATATGCTACCCCATACCATTATATTGCATTCGCTTGGACATCTGTCCAATTCGATTTTTGACTTATTCCAGTCTATTATGGGATCATGTTTCTTTAACCATCCGTGGCCTAAGAACATCCGGCCAGTTCAAAGATTGGTCACTGCCAATTAGAGTTTTTTGGCATGGTTATCTATCTCCACTAATAGTCCAATGAATTCTTTAATACTTCCATCCCAATTAAGGGTACCATCAGCATTGTAGACTGGAATTGGTCTAGGAATTCTTTGTCTTTCATATCCTTGTTCTTCGACAAATTTTGAGTCTATGCAACTCCCAGTACAGCCGCTGTCTAATTGTTACAATGACACATTTTTGGACCTTTAATTTTTATTCTCCTCTTTAACCTTTTACTGTAGTTTTCTCACATTGTGCCATGCAGCACTTTCCCTTTTGTTCAAACACCTATTTCTCGCGCTGCACTGCCTTTCTTCTTATTTTAGCTACAAGTCTCTCACACAGTGGAGCTGGTCACACGGGCTAGGCCCCATAACATCATCAGCCACTGCCTCTATCAACTGTACAGTACACATGTACAAACAAACCTGTAGTAGTATATATAGACCAATAGATCAAGGAGACTCCTCAGCGAGTCCTCCTGTTGTATCCTCACAACTAACTTGTTGAAGCCTAAAGGGTAAGCACCCCCTCATCATCCTCTCTATAGCTTGTCTGAGTTGTGCACCAGAGTAATAAACTCTTGGTTGTCATATTAGGACTCGCTCTCTCTACTCTCCCGCACATTGTGCAAACCCGGACCCCAGGGTTAAGGGGATAGAATTATTGTTTGGGAATATGCTGCATAGCAGATAGGTGCACTCCTAGCGACAGCCTTGTAGTGCATTGGGAGAAGAAACAATAATTATTGATACATGGCCCCCAGTATTAAGGGGAGTACTTTAGCTCAGCAATAGTGTGGAACTATCGTTGATTAGAATTTACATATAAATCTTCACTTTCTCTTTCCTCTGACCAGGCTGGGCATTTGCCTCCGCCAGTCTGGAGAAGGGCTGATAGCTTAACAAGCGGGCCACACCCTGACAACTGTTTGGACCAGGGTTTGTTACGAATACTTTTTACATACATTTCAAATACTATAGTGTGGGTAGTCGGAGATTGAGATCCAATACTTAGCCGGGAAGAGGTAGATCCGCAGATAGCAAGTGGGGACCCCCAGTTACTTTTTTTTTACTTTACAAACAGAACAAGTTGACATGTCGTCGCAAACTCCTGACGTCAACACTCTGTTGTACAACATGTGTGCACAGATTTTGGCGTTAACTACGCAACTCGCCGAGCTCCAGGCAAACCCCCCTGCAGCAGCCCCCTTAGTTGAGAAGAAATTCAACAAGAAAGTTGAAGTCGTCGCTGACCCTGGCACCTTTGAAGGAGACAGAGCGCGATTTGCCAAATGGTGGATCAAACTCCAAATTTGGGTCAAAGCAAATTGGGGTGCATTTTCCGATGACTTTGAGGTAGCAACTGTGGTGCTATCTCGACTAAAAAGACCTGCGGCGGGTCATTACACCCAAGTAAGACTACAGGAGTACTACATCGCGGGTGTGTGGCCTACCTGGGACAATCTCAAAGTAGAGATTGAAAAATATCTTAAACCGCAAGCTGAGCGTGACTGGGCTCGCCAACAAATCTGTTCCTTCAAACAAGGAAACATGAGGACGGACAATTTTGTAACCCGGTTCCTGGCCCTCCCCACCCAAGGGGGCTTAGGTAATGAACATGCAGTGGAACTGCTGGAACACAATGTGAACCCCCACATTGCAGAACAGCTCTATCTGCAGGATATGAGGAGTTAAAACCTCTCCCAAGCAGCGGAGGAGGTTCGAAAAATAGGTAGGGCCATAGAGCTCTGCAAAATGCATCAAGGTGGCGGGACCACCACCAAAAACAACTTTTCCCACAGGAGCCCTGGGTCATCAAACCAAAAACACAATCACTCTCACGGGTTCCAACCATTTGGGTTGCAACCAGGGCGGGGAGCTCCTATGGATATCGGCACGGTCCAGGGCGGACAGACGCGCAGATTCACTTGCTACAACTGTGGCGAGGAGGGGCACATGGCCCAAAATTGTACAAACGGAGCACAGGCTGCTCACCAAAAAAATAACCAAGGGCACTATCATGCACCAAAGTTGATTGGTAGCATGGACAGGTGTCAATAATGAAGCAAATATTCAAAAAGACTCGCCTTTGCGCCACACAGGCACTGTGCCACGTGGAATAGTAATTAATATTGCCTTTTTCAAACTTGTGGCTGATCAGCACCACCTCTATTAGGCAATCCAGTCACGCTCACCTTTGCTTTTCCATTCGGTACTTTCCGCGTTTTGGTATTTCGGCAAATTTTCGCGTCGCCACTGGCTACACATTGCATTGCGCCCTCGCTTTTGTCGTTTCCTTCACTTCCCTTCCTTTGCCTAGCCCCACCATGGGTCCCTTACTCTTGTTTTTATTCTCACCCGACGGTCGTTTCTGGATCCCCATTTTAGTTCACCTCCTCGTCACCTCCACCCTCCTCCTCCTCATCTTATTTGCACCCCCACCATTTCTGATGTCACCACTTCCTATCCGCTTCCGTCGCCGATCCGTTGACTACCACGTGCCACTGCTGATATCAGCAAAGCCCCGGCGGCCGGTTCAAATAGGGAAACAGGTCCATGTTTATGATGTCAATCTACCATCATATACTATCAAAACATTGGTCGCTCGTCTTGCCTGGTTGGAGTGTGGGTGGGTAGTTTTTGAGCTGGAGAAGGTTCATCCCCTTGCGTTGCCCATGTTCATCGCTGTCCCATTCACTTAGGTACACTTATCTTTTGTCCATCGTCTTCGCTACAGCTACACCTACCACACGCTGCCTGGGAATCACTTGTTCCAAATTGGGACTACTCCTCTCCCCCCCTCGTTTGACCAGGTGGTCCAACACAACCAGTCCATTGGTAAGGCCATGGAACTGTCGGATTTGGACTAGGTGGTGGACCGGTGGCTCCAGTTTCTTTTTTTTCAGCAGAACATTCATTTACAGTGCGATTATTTTTGAATCATTTTTATGGACACATATTTTTTAGAATACCTGACTGACAATAAAGGAACTGTGTTGATACTGATAGTGTTTTGCCTTGCCCTTTTTTTACTGTATCTTCCCATGACATCATGATTTTCCTGCTCTCTTTTTGCTATTGGACTTTACTTTATGGCTGTACAACCCTATGACATTACTCACAGCATTCATTGTTCTATCCCTTTCTTTTCCTTTTTTTGACAATCTTATCCTGTACTACCTACGCAGGACTTGTCAGCGTACATTCCTTCCTTCATGTTTTTTCTCATTCTTTTTGCACAGCTATACTGTGCATAGCCTACTTTTCTTTTACTATATAAACTCCTGTATTTTACCTTGTAAAAAAACAAGAACTCGAGTCCAGACTTCTTCTCTAATCTTAAGTCCTACTGCTACTTTCTTCCCACTGCTACCACTGTTAATTGCTGTCATCGTCACTCCCCACTTTTGAAGTCATTGTTATCCCTTTCAATTAGAGTCCTTCTGAGCACTACAGTTTGTGCGTCAGGAGCCTGCTATCACTGGGAACTTCGTCACCTCGTCATCCTCGTCGTTCTCAAACCTACCTTGTGCTACAATTAGCAAGGTAGTGCTCATCTATACTCGTCACTAAGCCCCTATCTTCTATAAATTCAACTATCCCTCCTCCTCAAAACCCACACTCATACATCTCTGGGTTTTACTTTGAAGGATTGTTATATGTACCACCCCATGAACAACCAGACCACTCCACTGTTCTAGGAGGCAAAGCCCATAAACAAGTTCTGTGGAATCTGGGAGGATTGTGTGTTAGTTTGTTTTTGTGTGTGGTTTTCTAACAGCAGTTCTCATCATCGACAGCAGCATGTTTCAACAGAATATTGAATATGACATTAGTGTCCCCCTCGTTATAATATGCAGCCAACTTTGTTTACTAGCTATTGAAAACCTGAAGCTCCTGTGGAGTGAGTGGTCCCACAACTACCATCTTTCCCTGGAATCATTGGAGATGCACAAGGCACCCAAGTTCCTCTTGTATGACCCTTGCTTATCTCAAACCAATGCTGTATGCATGATTCTCCATGACTTCTTCTTTCAAGCCTTAAAAAAGGATTCTCTGCCCAAGTTCAATCCTAGTGTCAAAGTGTTGATCTTGCTTATCATGTCAAATGATGTTCTTGAAAATATACTCTCCTAGAAGGAGTCCCATAATCCTGATGAAGAAGTAGTAGCCATGTCTGTGTCAGTATATGAAGATCCCATGGAAAGAGTCAGTCAGTTTGTTGAACTTTCATCTACTTGTTCCTAATTGGGCTGTTTTTTTGTAGGTTTTCTGCATTGCAACCATGTCAAAGAAGAAGACATCTGCACATATGAAAACCTCCAATAATTTAAAATGTTGTAGGAATTTTGACTCTGTGATAAGTAATTCTGGCTATTCCATGGTATTTCCTTGACTTATCATTTGTTTGAGGATGAGTCCCAACATGCATGTGGACCTGGCGGCTTAAGCTCCAAATTATTTGATAAAGGCAACATTGACTAGCTTGCAGACGGCAGCAACTTGACTGAGGTCACACCTGGCCAATACTTACAAAACATGCTCTGACATGGAAATGTCTTTCAGCGTCCCTGACCTGGAAAATCTAAGATACAGCCTCCAAAGCAATGGTCAGTGCCTCAGGTACTTTTAGGACCTGTCACCTAGTGTCAATCCATCTCAAGCAAAGCTGGTTGTTGTCATCCACCAATACTTCCAGGATCCTGGGCTTGCAAAGCATTGTAGCAAAGCAGCTGTATTTCAGGGACCCACCTAGCACTAGTGCATCTGTATCTGCATCAACCCCATCTAAAAACCAGAAGTGTCTGGCAATCAAAGACAAGTTATTCAAGACAATAGATGAAGCAAACTGTCTTTATTGGGCTGGAAGCCCAATGGACCTGCTTTACAATTGAATTGACAAGTCAGGGTTCAAGAAAGGCCTTGCTTTGTCCACTCAGCCTTAGCTGTTCCCCAGAATACACAAGATCCTCAGGCTGTGGTTTACTTGAAGAAAAGATTGAAGGGCCTTTCACCAAATATATCAACAACAACAGTGCATCCCTGAGGGACAGTCTATAACAATCTCAGCTTGACACCACAAATTTTCTCTGCTTCATGCAGCATGCTCTGTTCCATCTTACCCAAGGCTTAGTGTTTCTGTCAGATTTCCAAGGTAAATTTCAAATGCCTCATTATTGTTAATGCTCTGAATTGGTGCATATAGGTTGCAGCAATCTCTATCTATTAACCGACCCATAATCACGTGATATTACTATCACATGACTCATTACATAAAACAAGTAGTTAGTTATATCTGGTCACATGACAATCACCTGACAAAGCCTAGACTATGACGTAGAACATCAGTCAGCGCCTCATGGCTGACCTTCAGAAACGTGTATATACCAACACTCATGTACCTACATTTCCTCAGTTATTGATTACCTCTTAATATCAATACTTGACACTACTTGCTTGATTTTGAAACTTACACCTCCATTAGTTTGGCATAAGGTGTAGGGATCTAACACAATCAACAACTATAACAAGTACCGTCTATGAACGTACCAGCAGCTATCATCATCATCATCATCACCATCATCATCATCTTTGCACTACTCCGAACACTCTACCAACCACACACACAACCTATCATCCCATTAACTCACATCCCAACTCGCCCAGACACCATTCTATCATTCTTCCCAGCCAACGTCTCACCAACAACCTCCCAAGACTCCTTCCAAATCATTCCCCTTTAATTACCATTATATTATCATAATTCCTTTGGTGTGGAACCACTAGAATTTTCTCATTTTTACATAGTTTTAAACTTCTATTTCCTCTGACCAGGCCGCACATTTGTGTCCGCCAGTCGGGAGAAGAACCGAGAGCCTAAAAAGCCGGTTAAAACTAGACAACTGTTCACACCTAGTTTTTCTACTATAGCCTTTTACATAAAATTTGTAAAATACAAAAATAGCACAGTACATACATAGTCAGTGGTGAAAGGAAGAGGATCACCTTGACAAAAAAGAGAAACAGATAGACTACTAGAGATCTTAGAAGTGGTGTATCAATTCAGCTTATCACTGGTGAACTCCTTCTATACTCAGTAGAGACTTTTATATCTGGATCGGTGAACAAAACATTTACACCAGAGATTACATTTTCAAAGGACAATTCCCACTCCCTGTTATCACACCAATCAGAAGCCTTTCCCTCGTAATAAAACAAGAAACTCCCCCACCACAACAACTCCAATTCGAAAATGTCCAATTTAGAATACCGAGATCAGCCCGAGCAATCCAGCAGCATGGACGATGCATTTACTCGGGAAATGATGGACTCATTACCGAGAATAGACACTCCCCCGCCCAAAGAAGTCTCCTTAGAGGCATACGTAAAACAATAAGTCGAGAAGGCAATCAGAGAAACTCGCCTTCTATATCAGTCCCAATTAGACGAGGCACTAGAAGAAGTGAGCATTTTAGAAAAAAGGCTGAAAAAGACAAAGATAACATCACCCCCAGAAAGGGTAGAAAGAACTAGGACGGCACTAGAGAAGCCAGAAAACTTCTCAGGAGATAAGAAAAAGTACCGGGCTTTCAGAGAGTCCTTACTTTTACATTTTGAAGATGACACCACCTATTTTAAAGACAATAGAAAAAAAATAAGCTTTGTGCTATCTTTTATGAAAGAAGGGGAAGCCGCGGCCTTTCGAACTGATTGGCTAGAGAACAGAGTCAATGCCCAACAATTGGGGCTCGACATCACACACACGTATGGGAGTTGGCCATTCTTCGCTGACAAAATGGAAGAAAAATTTAAAGACAATTTTGAAAAAGAAACTGCAAAAAACAAAATGTTGACCCTAAGACAGGACAATGAAACTGCTCAAGCCTTCTTCAAAAAGTTTGAAGAAAAGAAAAGGTGGGCAGGATACAATAATAGGATGAACGAAGAATTCCTGGTCTCATTATTGAGACAAAATATGAATAAACCCTTGGTAGACCGGGTAACCTATGGAGGGCATATTCCTAGAGACTACCAGGAATGGAAACGAGAACTCATCCGGATAGACTACATCTGGAGAGAACGTGAGAAAGAGAAGAAAGGATCCAAATTTGGAAGGAAACCAAATGAAAAAAATTCGGAACAAAAAACAGAGAAGAAGAGAGATGGAACTGGCTACACTTATACAGGTAGCGGAGAAAAGATGCAGGTGGATAAAGCAAAATTCCGCACTGAGGGATGATATTACCGGTGCAGAGAGAAAGGACATAGGAGCTTTGAGTGCAAAAACGCACAAACAAAGAAGCCTCAATTCAATGTCCGAGAATTCTTAGAAAAGATGACAAAGGAAGAGAGAGAAAACTTTTAGCGGGTTTTTAAAGAGGCCAGCGGTACCGCATCAACTGGCTGCACCCCAAAAAGACATTTCGGATCAATTTCTCCCTCTGTCTGTGGAAACATGTAAATTACCAGATAGCATTGACAATAAAACTACAAAAAATCCACAGACAAAGAAAGAAATAAAAAACGAAAGAGATGCAAAAAAGAAAAGCACAACTGCAGCAGAAGCGGCGCATAGTGACGAGACATCCGCAGTTTTGACGGCGGGCAAATCACTAAAAAGTGCAGCACTGATGGCAGATGCTAAGATCCCTACACCCGATGCGGCGAGCTCTACAGAGAAAAATGCAGCAGAGACTGTAGAAGGGAGGTCAGGAACCCCTCCAAAACAAAACCTAGAAAGAAAAGAAGTCTGGACCCCAGAGTGGATAGTAGACAGGCTTAGAGACCAAAGAGAAGAAAGATCCATTGGGATTCTAAGTGCTTGGACACATAAAAAGAGAACTAGAGAAGTAACCCGGGAAACAATAAAAGAAATCAACCGGTTACCAAAAGTAGAAGCTATACAAGCGATCATAGAAATTGCCTCCCCTAAAAAGTACATTAGGGGTACCCAAGGCAATCAAATGAACGTGACATGTAGGCTCACTACACTAGATACTCTAAAGACAAAGACGGTTGAAGCACTATTAGATAGTGGATGCACGGGGAGTTGCATCGACTCTCAATTTGTGAAAGACCAAAATTATGAAACAAGAAGGATACCTAGACCAATCCCAGTGTATAATGCAGATGGTACTCTTAATAAGAATGGAGCCATCAATGAATTTGTGATACTGCTCATGGAAATCGATAATCACATTGAAAGAATTCAACTCGCCGTAACCAATCTCGGTAACAGAAAGATGTTTTTAGGACATGAGTGGTTAAACAAACATAACCCAACAATAGACTGGAAAGAGTCAAAGTTAAACTTTGAAAGATGTCCTGAAGAGTGCAAACCCAAAATCCAAATCTCTGATCCAGAGGAGGATCCTGAAACACTCTTTGAAGAACTTGAAATGGGGGAAAGATTGATACAGATGAATCTCCATAATTTTGAAGACACCACTATCGACAATCAATACTATCACATTAGGGCCCAAGGCACAATGGCACAAAGACTAGCCAAAGCTGCAGGCAAAGATCAAAAAGAAGGCAGATTAAAAAAGATAGTGCCAAAACACCTTCATCAATACAAAGACGTATTTGATAGAAAAGAGTTTGACGCACTACCAGAAAGGAGACAATGGGATCATGCAATCAAACTAGTACCAGGAGATCACTCCCTAGATTGCAAGATTTACCCATTAGCAAGAGAAGAACAGGAAGAGTTAGATGTGTTTCTAAAAGAGAATCTAGAATTGGGACAGATAAGACCATCCAAATCCCCATTCGCATAACCCTTCTTTTTCATAAAGAAGAAAAACGGAAAGCTGAGACCAGTTCAGGACTATGGGAAGTTAAATGATATCACTATCAAAAATAGATATCCACTTCCCCTGATTGGAGAACTAGTAGACAAGTTGAGCGGAGCAAAGTACTTCACAAAACTGGATGTAAGATGGGGATATAACAATATCCGAATGAGAGAGGGAGACGAGCCGAAAGCAGCATTCAGAACAAATCAGGGGTTATTTGAACCATTAGTCATGTTCTTCGGACTGACAAATTCCCCCGCCACGTTCCAAACAATGATGAACGCACTCCTTAGAGAATTGATAAACAAAGGGCTCGTGATCATATATCTAGACGATATTATGATATTCACAAAGGATATAGAAATGCACAGAGCAACAACACAACGTGTATTAGAAATCCTAAGAAAGAACCATCTCTAACTTAAACCAGAGAAATGCGATTTTGAACAAACAGAAGTAGAATATCTGGGATTGATCATCTCAGAAAACGAAATTTGCATGGATCCAGTGAAAGTAGAAGGAATTAGCAAATGGCCAGAATGTAAAAACAAAAAAGACATCCAAGCATTCTTGGGCTTTGTAAATTTCTACAGAAGGTTTATAGAAGGCTTTGGGGAAGTAGCAAAACCATTGACCAAGTTAACGGGAAAAGAGGAATTCATTTGGGGAAATGAACAATACAAAGCATTTGACACCTTAAAAAGATGCGTAGCTTCAGCCCCTGTGTTAGCCCTCCCAGTACCACAGAGCCAATATAAAGTAGAAGCATATAGTAGTGACTTTGCAATGGGAGCTGTCTTATCACAGAGACAAAAAGATGACTGGAAGCCAATTGCATACCTCTCTAAAGTGTTGAATCCCACGGAACACAATTACGAGATCTATGACAAAGAACTTCTTGCCATCATGACAGCACTCAATGAATGGAGACACTACTTAATAGATGCAGAGGAAGAATTTGAAATATGGACGGATCATCAAAATCTGTTATATTTCAAAGAACCTAGGAAGTTGAACAGACAACAGGCACGATGGATGACAGAATTGAGTCAATATCATTTCACAATACACCATATTCCTGGAAGAAAACATATAAAAGCAGATCTGCTCTCAAGACAATCAGATCACAATAAAGGAGAAAAAGACAATGAGGATGTTGTACTACTAGATGAGAAACTATTCGTACAAATGACCCTTTCATCAGAACAAAGACAAGCAGTCAAAGATAGTCAAGAGGAAGAATTAGTAATTTCAAAATGGATCTTAAAAAGGAAAGGGAATGTAGATGACCTGATAAAAAGGATGAAAGGAAAGATAGAGAGAAGAGAGGATGGATAGTTCGAAGAAGAGGGCTATGTAGTATTCAAAGGCAGGATATGCGTACCAAAAGATACCAAGCTAAGGGAAGAAATCATCAGATGAAACCATGACTCTACCATTGCAGGTCACCCAGGTAGATATAAAACAAAGGAATTGATCACTCGACAATACTGGTGGCCTTATATGGACAGAGATATCACAAGATACGTAGATGGATGTGAAGTCTGCCAAAGAACTAAAACAGACCACAAAAAGAAAGTGGCACCACTCCATCCAAACGAAATCCCGAGTAAACTATGGCAAATCATTTCAGTGGATCTGATCGGACCATTACCAGAATCAACCGGATACAACATGATAATGGTAGTCATAGACCAATTCACAAAAATGATCAAAGTAATTCCCACTCAGATGGAGATCACCTCAGAAGGAGTAGCGCGATTATTTAGAGATCACGTATTTAGAAACTATGGCATACCCAAAAAGATCATTTCAGATTGGGGACCGCAATTTGTTTCTAAATTTATGAAAGATCTACACACGCTTCTTCAGATAAGGGCAAATCCATCAACGGCATGGCACCCACAGACGGATGGACAAACAGAGAGGATCAATCAAGAGATAGAGCAGTATCTCAGGATCTTCATAAATCATAAACAAGATGATTGGGCAGAATGGCTTACTTTAGCAAAGTTCTCATATAACAACAAACAACACTCTGCAACAGGATATAGCACATTCTACCTAAATCAAGGACGCCATCCGAGAACACAGGAAGTAGTGAAAGTGGAAGTGAAAAGTGAAAGCGCGGAAGATTTCGTAAAGAGAATGACAGACACGAGGAAAAAAGCGGAAGAATCATTACAAAAGGCGGCAGAACAGATGAAGAAACAATATGACAAAAAGGAAAGGGATGCTGTGGAATATACAATAGGAGACAGAGTATATGTAGAAGCAATGAACATTTCAACAGACCGACCAACTAAGAAACTGGATGATAAAAGACACAGACCATTCGAGATCATTGAAAAAATAGGCGAGTCAGCCTACAAACTACTACTACCACTGACATAGCGATCCATTCATCCAGTTTTTAATGAAACAAAACTCACACCCTACAAAGAACCACAATTCCCTTCTCAGAAACAACCCAAACCAATACCACCGGTGATAGTGGATGGGCAAGAAGAGTATGAGGTCGAGGAAGTTCTAGACTCACGTCTAAAAAAGGGAAAACTGTAACAACCAAGAGTTAGTTACTCTGGCGCACACAGAACACACTATAAGGAAGATGATTGAGGGAGTGGTTACCCCTTAGGATGCAGAGAGTTAGTTGGTATACAACAGGAGGACTCGCTGAGTCCTTCCCCAAGATCTATTGGGGTTTATATACTAATACAGGTTTGTTTGTACATATGTACTGTACAGTTGCTAGAGGCAGTGGCTGCTGATGTCATGGGGCCTAGCCCGTGTGACCAGCTCCACTGCATGAGATACTTGTATCTAAAATAAGAATAAAGGTGGCACCACGCAAGAAAGGTGGAGTTTGAACTACAAGGGGAAGTGCCACATGGCACAGTGTGAAAACTACAGTACAAGGTTAAAGCGGAGAATGAAATTTAAAGGAAAGGTCCGAAAATGAAAAGTAAAGTAAATGGTCACATGACTGGTTATATGACTTGGAAAAATGAAAAGTAAAGTACAAAAAGTGAAGCGTAAGTAGGTTCTGGTATGTTAATTGTAACAAAAACTAGAATACCTAGTTCATTGGAAAAACTACCCAAAAGAGGAACACACATGGGAACCTGAACAACACCTATCCAATTCACCAAAAAAGGTGAAAATATTCCACAATAAAAACCCTAGTGCACCTCGATGGATACAATTTCAATTACAATTCCAACCTTTTGAAAATTTTACTACGACAAGAGTACAAAAACAACTATTTAACTGGGAATCTGGGAAACTTGACCCTCACTTCCGAGACGAAAGTCTTAAGGAGGGGGTAATGTCACAATCCGAATCAAACCTTATCTAATCTCAAAATCTTATTTATTATAGTCACGTGATATTACTATCACATGATTCATACTGGCAAGTAGTTAGTTATATCTGGTCACGTGACAATCACCTGACAAAGCCTAGACTATGACGTAGAACATCAGTCAGCGCCTCATAGCTGACCTTCAGAAACGTGTATATACCAACACTCATGTACATACATTTCCTCAGTTGTTGATTACCTCTTAATATCAATACTTAACACTACTTGCTTGATTTTGAAACTTACACCTCCGTTAGTTTGGCATAAGGCGTAGGGATCTAACAAGTTTGTGCGTCAGGAGCCTGCTATCACTGGGAACCTCATTATCTCATCATTCTCAAACCTACCTTGTGCTACAATTAGCAAGGTAGTGCTTGTCTATACTTGCCACAAAGCCCCCATCTTCTATATTCCAACTATCCCTCCTCCTCAAAACCCACACCCATACATCCCTGGGTTTTACTTTGAAGGATCATTATACATACCACCCTGAAGTGGTTATGTATAAACCTGTTTAATAAGTAAACACTAAGTAGAAAGTCAATAGATGTCTAACTTGAAAACATATTTGTAACAACCAAGAGTTAGTTACTCTGGCACACACAGGAACACACTATAAAGGTAGTGATGAGGGAGTGGTTACCCCTTAAACTGCAGAGAGTTTGTTGGTTTACAACAGGAGGACTCGCTGAGGAGTCTCCTTGATCTATTGGGGTATTTATACTAATACAGAGTGTTTGTACCTATGTACTGTACAGTTGATAAAAGCAGTGGCTGATGATGTCAGAGGGCACAGCCCGTGTGACCAGCTCCACTGCGTGAGAGGGTTTGTGTTTAAAATAAGAATAAAGGCAGCGCTGCACGAGAAGGTGGGGTTAGAACGAAAAAGGAAAGTGCCGCATGGCACGGAGTGTGAACTATAGTAAAAAGGTTAAAGCGGAGAATGAAAATTAAAGGAAAGGTCCGAAAATTGTGTTATTGTAACAATATTGTTATAATGTCTCACCTCAGTACTGTAATAACAGACTGAGGTGTCAAGTGCTCGAACACGGAGAAAATAGATGCTGCAGGAATATCCGAAGATGAAAAAGGAAGTAGTTTCCCGCAGTTACAAATTCGTAAGTAATGTAAGTGTTTCTAGGCAGAGGCTCAACTACTATGAGCGTCGTCTAATGCTCCAACACACCCCACAAACAACCAGACCACTCCACTGTTCTAGGAGGCAAAGCCCATACACAAGTTCCATGGAATCTGGGAGGATTGTGTGTTAGTTTGTTTTTCGTGTGTGGTTTTCTAACAACAGTTCTCATCATCAACACTGGGACCTGTCTAACTTCAACACATTGATAAGGTATCTGTAAGTGATGCTCAGCAACATGGGAACATTTCCTGGGAATGGTCTATAGCCAAGTGATCTATGATCTGTTCAGCCTGGGCTGTAACATCGTCTAACCCAGGATGACTACAACACTCACATCCCCGGGTACACATTTTGAACCCAGGGCCATTAAATACATCTATTACATTACTGTACAAGAGTTTTACCTACTATTCAAAGTCTCCTGGATTTCTTTACCTTTAGTGTCTGATCTACCTTAGTGTCCTTGGCTTGTTGAAGCCGCTTTACTGGACTATTACCTGATTGTGGCCTGTGTGCAATGAATTTCCCCATCCATCTCCTCAGGTTTCATCCTGTTCAAGAACAGCGCTGATTCACTAAGAAGCGTGATATTGTTACACAGCTAATAAACATGTATAATATGCCAGGCCAAAAGAGTCCTTTGATTCTCTCTGTATTGCTAGACACATGGCACCGAGAAAAACGCTGGCATTGATTTATCAGCTGAGAAGTGAGTCAGGGACAGAAGAGCCTACATATGATCTGCATATGCTCAGGCTGTATAACTAATTATCACTTTCAACCGAGTCCAAAGAACTCCTAGGGAGAGCACTAGCAATTTCCTCCGTTTGAGTGTGAGTGACGTTGACCTGGACTGGACGAGCGAAGCGTAATGATCCGTCCTTTTCATCATCCATTGCATTTTCATTCGATGAACTTTTTCCGTGAGTAAGACCGAGACCGAGGCGGACAATGATAAGTAGCGGCGTCGTCGTCTAAGTGGATTGATCGTCAATTTATTATCCTTCGATACATTCAAAGTCTGCATCAATAGCATGAAGAAACTTACCGCCACTTGGACCGCTACGTTGACAGCGGCGAATCCAGCGGGACTTCCTGCCACGTCAAGCGCGAACATGATCACAGTACAGCTAGCTATAAGTGCGCCTGACTCGATGACGGTGTACATCGTTGCTTGGTAGCTGTGGTTGGATATAGGGGCGGTTCGTATGCTAGCTCTCCACAACGGATATGCGATCCCACACGTGACAGTCGTGTTCAGGAATAGATCGAGTGTCCAGCTTGCCTTTCCGAATGCTTGGACTTTTGATGAGAAAAGCAGGCCATTTGACGGAGCGATGAGCACTACGGAAACGATCGCACACGCTGGATGGTACAAGTTAGAATAAATGAAAAGCTGGGCGATCAACGGTCTGACTCACCGATATGGGCAGCTTCTACAAACAGCTGCCGAAAAAGTATATATGATGAAAATGCTAAAATGAAATTGAAGTTCGTACCGAAAGAAAGAGTAATTTCCTATTATGACCCCAGACAATGTATAACCTCCAGATCTGTCCACAGATTCAATTTTAAACATCACGAGGGTAATAGATAATTACCAGTAGTAAGTCTTGCGCAAATACCTGGAGGACGAGCTTGAGGGGGAAAGGTCTACTGGAAGGAAGGAGACGCTTACGTTTGCAACATACATAGTCAAGTTTATGATAAATAATGCATTCGGTGTGGCAAAATAAATGTCAGCACCGTGCGGAATAGACGCATATGCATGCCCGGTGAATGCATCCAACAATTGGATAAAAGCTAAGATGGCGTGTGCTGTTGATATAGACATATGAAAGGCGCATGAAACATATAGAATCCTGCGAATGATGACTAAAACGCGCGTTATTCGATGACAGGGCGAACACACCAATGAGGCTGTCGATGTCTGTCTGTCAAGATATGGATACAGGCTCCGAAGAGGATGCAACTTGAATAAAGAGAAAATAGATGTTAAGTTTGGCGGTGGGACAAGCGACAAGTTGTGCGACACTGACTTGATTCCTGTCCGCAAAAAGTCCAATAACGACGCGATCAGAAAAGATGCGCATCAAGGTGAGTGAGGTTGGACACACCGAAAAGTAGAGACTCGAGCCATGTAGACGTAAGAGACATTCGCCCTAGGGATGGTAGTATGATTTCTGCGTCCATGTTGGCATGTTCAAGTGCGACTGCATGGCGCAGTCGTGGAATGAGGGCCTATAAAGCGAAGACTTGGACCCCTTTCTTGCTAGTGCATTACTGTTTCACTAGATTTTTTTCAGGTGACCAGGACGGGTGTGGACACGGGACAAGACGAAGATGAAAGCAAGATTACTCCGCGATAATGGCTGGGAACGCGAAGGGCTAATAATGCATTACGGCAGTGACAGCACCCCGATCTCAGCAACGCGCGAGTCAGACCCGGTTCGCTCGGCTCGACTCGTGCGCATCCCTCTAGGAGGGCGCTTAGCCCATTGTTCTCTGCCCACAGCCTTGTCTGTACAGCAACGCGTTACTTAACGCCACCTCAAGCACGACAACGGTTCAAGGGTTTGGTCTCTACGTTCACTTGCAAGACAGAGTACAGCTACTGCGATGAGTTACAGAGGCGACAACAGAGGCAGGGGTGGTGGGTTCGACGGAGGACGTGGTGGGCGAGGACGAGGTGGCCCCGGGGACAGAGGGGGTCGTGGTGGACCTCCTGATCGTGGTGGACCTCCTTCTGGTCGTGGTGGACCTCCTTCTGGTCGTGGTGGACCTCCTTCTGGTCGTGGTGGACCTCCTTCTGGTCGTGGTGGACCTCCTTCTGGTCGTGGTGGTCCTCCCCCAGGTGGTCGTGGTGGCTTCCAGGACAGAGGGCGGGGTGGGCCGAGAGAGTATGGCGGGTAAGTGACTCCGACGACGCCACCACTCATCTCTGACACTGACCACCATCATCACCAGTGTCTTTGCACAGAACGTGCCCGCCAATATCGATCAACGCATCGCAGACAAGTCAGACGACGCCCTGGTGGCCTCCTTCAAGCAACTCTCCGTTGGGGACGGTCCTACAGACCTCCCTCTTCGTCCTGGCTTCGGCACTGTGGGCACACAGGTCAAACTGAGAAGCAATTTCTTCCCAGTTCGTGTCCCAAAGGGCCCTCTCTTCGAATATGATGTTAGTATTGCACCAGCGGCAGGTACAGCTGCCCGCCGTGTCAAGCGCCGCATCTTCCAGCTCGCAGAACAGACCCCAGATTGGGCATCTGCAGGCATGCGAGGCACCGTTGCTCACGACAATAGCGCAAAATTAATTGCAGCAAATTCACTACCTCAGCCACTTGCCATTAGGGTGCCTTATTATGATGAAGACGAAAGTGGACCCCCTGAGACAGGAGGAAAGGAGTATACACTCACTATAAAATTCATACAAGAAATAGAGACTAGAAGTTTATTAAAGTAAGCCCAACGTTGGCTCTTCCCATGATCTCAAGGCTAAAACTATTGATTCTAGTTATCTCGCAGGACAACCGCAGTATAAAGGATACGACATTCTTCCTGTTATCGCAGCCCTCAATGTCATTCTCGCTGCACACCCTCAACGTGGTGGCGTAGTCGTAGGCCGTAATCGTTACTTCTTTCGTGCTGCGGCACCGCCCGTACCCCTTGGAGGCGGGCTCGAAGCATGGAAAGGATTCTATTCCTCAGTGCGCCCAGCGCACAAACAATTGATGGTCAACGTCAACGTCTGCACTACTGCATTTTACACTCCTGGTAACTTAGCGGATGCATTGATAGCGTTTCGTGAGGCGAGCTTCAGTGCTAATCCGAGCGCGTTCGTCAGACATTTAAGGGTGAAGACCACACACCTAGGTTATCGTAAGACAGTCAAGGCTCTCTCTCGTCAGAATGCAAAACAATATCGTTTTCCCTGCGAAGAGCTGGGCGGACAAGTTACAGTTGAACAGTATTTCCTAGCCAGTAAGTCACCTGTCGTCTACTCTAAGTGTTATGATCTGCTTGTTGACATGGACTTTTATTGACAGAATACAGCATCAGATTGAGACGTCCAGAGTTACCATTAGTTGACGTGGGTGGGAAAAACAAGAATTACCTTCCCCCCGAAGTCTGCGAGATACTCCCAGATCAGCCCTACCGAGGAAAACTAACGGAAGAGCACACGGCTGCAATGATCACCGCGGCTTGCAAACCGCCAAACGTGAATGCGAATGCAATAGTCACACACGGTCTGAACGAACTGGGTTTCCGCCTTACTGCTGGCCCCTCCCTCTTGGGGGCCTTTGGGATCAGCATAGGTAACGAGATGGCCGTAGTGCCGGGGCGAATCCTTCCTTCTCCCGGGCTCACCTATAGCAATGCTCCTGCCCAAATAGATGAACGGGCATCGTGGAATATGCGCAGCGTGCGTTTCACCGTGGGCGGACGGCTAGAGCGTTGGGTGGTGCTTCTGGTGCAGGACGGTGGACGCGACGAGTTTCGTGGAACGAACGATCCTGAGCTACGCAATGTGATCAAAGGCTTCCGTGATATGTGCTCGAAAAGTGGTATTACCGTAGATCGCCAGGACCCTGCGTTCGTTGCCGTTCAACTTCCACCGAAGAACCGCGGAGACACGATGCGGCGTGAGGCCATAACTGCTATCAGAAATGCGCTGGTCAGCGTCAAGCCCAAGCCTAATATGGTATTAGCGATATTGTCAAGCGGCGACCATGCTATATATGAGGGTTTCAAACACTTGTGCGATGCCTACCTGGATGTAGCGACGGTGTGTGTGCAGTCATCGAAGATTAGGAAGGAGAAGGGGCAGATGCAGTACTACGCGAACGTTGCTTTGAAGGTGAATATGAAGATGGGCGGTGTAAATCACAAATTGGACGACAGGAGTGGGAAATGGCTCAAAGAGGCGCCTACGATGATAGTCGGGATGGATGTGACGCACCCTGGTCCAGGTAGTGTCAAGGGGACTCGTGAGTATATTGTGGTTCAAGATGGATTGTGTGGCTGATGAGTGCACAACAGCATCCATTGCAGCGGTTGTTGCAAGTGTCGACAGCCACTATGCGCAGTACCCAGCAAGTATGGAATTACAGGAGACAAAGAAGGAGGCAAGCATCTCACTCATCTTGTTGGCTTTTTCTCATTCATATATCCATGTAGATGATCACGAACCTTGCTCAAATGATGGTGGAACGATTAACCCTGTGGAAATCGCGCAATGGCAACAAGCTGCCTGAACGCGTTCTTGTATATCGTGATGGTGTATCAGAGGCAAGTTTGCTATCAAGCAGAAATCTGTTACTTTGTGGGACTTATCTGTGTATTTGCAGGGACAATTTCCTATCGTACGCATAGATGAGCTTCCTGAGATCAAGAAAGCTTTCCGTAAATTCGACACGCCTCAAAAGCCATACAAACCTAAGCTTACCATTGTCGTGTGCGGCAAGCGTCACCACACTCGCTTTTACCCCACCGAACCGAGTGCCGCAGACCGAGATGGCAATCCTCGCCCTGGGACAGTGGTCGATCGCGGTGTGACAGCTGTATACGAATTTGACTTCTTCTTGCAAGGTATGTACCCTATTCGATGCAGTCTGGGTGGAGCAAATATCTAACTTTATGGGATCTAGCACATGGTGGTCTGCAGGGGACAACGAGACCCACACACTATTACGTAGTGCATGATGAGATCAAGTTTGGTGCGGATGAGCTGCAGGGCTTGACGAACAACCTGAGCTATATATTTGCGCGTGCAACGAAGGCTGTGAGCCTTGTCTCCCCCGCATACTACGCCGATATGGCATGTGATCGTGGGAGGTGCTACCTGCGCCAGTTGCTGCAGGGAGTCTTTGGCGATGGCACCGCGACAGCGACCAGTGGTGGAAGTGCGACAGAGGACGAGGTACGACGTGAGGCCGAACGGCTGTGGCACGGAGGCGTGTCTGGCGACAAGTTGAAGGATACGATGTTTTATCTATAAGTGTGTGTGGATGAGTTTGTATCTAGTGTGTATCTCTCCCCCAGAAAGGTGGTGATGGTGGGGGGTTGGGCGATACGAAGGAATTTTCTTGTATTTCTTATCGATAGACGCTGGTCACTGTACTTCTCTTCTCTTCCTTTTGTGTAAAATTATCTATGTGTACGTGTGTACTGAAAGTCATGGGATCTTGGAGCTGGATATGTAATACCGATATTGATTTGATGTACGTCTTCTTGATTTTCTTAGTTACAACATTATGAATACAGTTTGTATTTCGAGTTCACTGCTGCCACTCCCCAATGCGCGCCTTGGCTGCTTCCCATTCCATGTTGATACACTCAACCTTCCTCTCACTCCTTGGTATAATCTGACAATCAAAGCTCACAGGGCGTGAGTTGAAGCCATTTGTATAGGCCCACGAGTCTGGGACGACCTTGTTACCTGCCGTGTCGACAATAGGGGTGATGTCAAACGCCCAGAGGATGCGAGAGACGTTGATGAAAAGCGAATTCAGGGAGAGATGCATCCCTGGGCATATGCGCCGTCCGAAACCGAAGGGCAGTTCGAAGGTTTGTAAGCGTGGATTGGTTGTCTCGAGGAAGCGCTCCGGACGGAAGTCATCGGGATCGGGGAACATCACAGGATCGTGCATGATTCCTCTGCAATTTTGGGTGCCTCAGCAAAGTCTGTATCTAATGATATCGAAAGAGAGAAACGAAGATGCACTCACGCCATATTTGCAAAGACAGTGGACCCTTTGGGGATGAACCTGCAAAGAGCTGGTCAGAATTTTCGAGTGAAGTGGTATTAATGATTTGGAGCTACATTCCGTTATACTCATCGTCTTGAGTTACGGCGTGGGGAGTACCACCTAACACTGCGACAGGACGCCATCTGAGTGCCTCGTTGATAAGTGCACTGATGTATGGTAGGTTGTCTTTGTCGTCGTAGTCAGGCATACGGTCTGCGCCAACCACAGCATCCAGCTCAGCTTGTGCCTTTTTCATCACATTGGGAAAATGAAGCATGGCAACTTTTGTGCAGTATAAGGTCAGTATTTCAGTAACGATGATGATAGATGATTTAACGTACGGAAGAATGTGCTTAGAGTTCCTGCAGTCTGACATGCTTTTCTTAGTTGCTGTTTTGATCTCGATGGTTCAAAGGATGCAATTCATACCGTCTCGATCCCAGCACCAAATGGTGACGATACAGCGTACGCGACCTCCAGTTCGCTCAGTCCATTCTTAGGCATGTCGTTGATTGTCTGAGTCGTCAAGCAGTCCTGGATAGTCCCTTGAGACATGCGTGCCTTCACGTCTTCCAGAAGGTGCATATAAAGCTTTATGTCCCGTTGTCGGCGCCGCTCGGGCTCTTCGCGAAACCACTGCAAGAAGCGCTGAATACCAAGCGTAAGAATGAGTGGGGCATTAATATTGACGATGGAAGGAGTGCGTACAGGCAGCTTCAGGAGCCACGGCCACGATTCAACAAGATATTTTCCTGGGATACTGTTGAAAAAGTTAGTTTGTCTTTGTCTAAACACTTGGCAAGATCATTGTTATTTACTTGACACTGAAAAAAAGTGTGAGATGATGAGCTATGCATGAACGTACAAATTCGTTGAAGAGTTAAATTACCTAGTGAGATCTTGAAGCGCAAAAGAATGAGCAATGACACCCAACATTTAACAACAAGTTCTTACAGTCCATGGCCTCTATGTTCTCTTGCACAATCCATTCGTCGATACTTTCCACGCGTCTACCGTACGAAACAGATACTACTACACTTGCAGCATATCTGTGGGAGAGATGGTCTCAGGCGGGGGGACTAAAACAACCTGTAGGAAATATATACCTCTGTAAGTGCTGTTCCCAATGTTTTGGGTCATTCAATATTTGATACATTGATAGTTTCGACTCTAGTGATTGAATATCCTTGTACGTATCAGACCTGCGTGCATGAAATCCTGAATGTAGAACCTAGTATAAAACAAGCTCAGTGCCTCTGGAAGGCTGAAAGAGTAGGTAAGTTATTACTTTGCGCCATTTTCGCCACGGTTCACCGTATGGTAGCATAAGACCTCGTTGATTGTCAGATAGGATTTCGCCCCTAAGAAACAAATTACATGGCAATCCAATACTTAACACTGGAAGTGGCCACATACGCTACAACAAAGCGAGGTCTACTAGAGTAGATGTCTGAACGTTTTTCAAGGAGGTCCCATGCAGCCTGTGCTGTCCCGAGCACTGGTCGAAGAGATGCTGATGAGATATTGATCTGCATCTACTAACAAGTAATGTACCAACCTATGACTGGCGTACGACCAAGAAAGAGAGAGACTATAGATCCTGGTTGACGGGATTATCCATAAGTATAATGATAGTTCATTGGAAGCGCTCAGATAGAGGACATACCGTACTGGGTGTTCCATTCAGCAAACTTTCTCCATGGTTTTACTGCAGGCATTTGATGTTTATTACCAATCCATGGTAGACCTGGAGGACCCGGAGGCATAGATTTCCTCCTCGAACGCGAAGATAGGACTGAGCTAATAGTGCAAACAAGAGAGATGCATGTCAGAGCTACTAAGATAGGCTCCAACGAGCTCCCAGAGAGGAAGTTTAGTGATTGTCGTAGCTTTATGAAAGAATCCATCATGGGTACTGGTCGGTAGACTGGCAGGAGGAAAGCAGGATGGTTTGCAGACCAGTATAGGTGAGAACAATATATTGATTCACACATACTTACCAAGCCTTTCGAGTCCACGGGTCCATTACTGTAAACGTTATCATTCGAACTTCAAGGCCTTGAGGCTCCCACAAGACTTCTAACCATCCGATCAGCGGAACTCACGACCTGGTGACCTTTCGCACTTTCTTGTAGTCAAGGCCTTTGGACATGCCAACGTATGCCCTTTGGGAACGAGATTATGTCGCTGGCAATATTCAAGAATACTTCATAATAACCGTGAAATATATAATGATGTACATATGTCGCGTTGATTGAATTGACATGTTTGTCGCGCGGGCGGCGTGAGAGAAATTAAAATTCAAGTTCGACGATACTTCAACTGGAAGTTTGTACTACTAGTACTTACTAGTAAAATACATTTTGAAAACTGTCAACTTCATCTACATTAGCTATCATGTATACGGTTATGCTCGTGCAGAAATGGACCAAATATTGTAATACTACAACGCTGCTGTCTCACCAACCCAACTCTTCCACAATTCTGCACTCAGTCAAACTCAATTTGATCGACTTTAGCCCTCCAAATCATATAATAGTTTGAACCTCTTATTTCCTAAATAATAAAAAAGCTCCCGTTCCTGGTTTTGCCCTGAGGTATGTGAGGCCCATTATTTATTCTACACTGTTTACTCAACGTAAAGTCTGAACTACTTCATTTCAGTTTGATATATTAGCCCCTCGGTCAAGGAACTGCCGTTGTCCCCGTATAGGCATGTATCGTCTCATCCGCGCATCCTGCAGGAGTCTCATAAGCGTATGGCCCAAGGTTGATATAAAGAAGGAGGTTGTTGTTTGCGTCTGGGCAGACTAGCCAAGCCTATAAAACAACGTTTCCAGGCTGACAAAATTCTGGCGAACAATTCATCACTCACGTTGTCCTGAGGTCTCGTGGTCGTTGGGATTGACCACTCAAGGCTGTCTCCGTTAAATACGAACGTCCCAGCGTTGCTCCCTGATGCGGGCGCCGTAGACCACGACATTCCCAGTTTCATCACAGTAGAGTTGGCTCGTCCCTCGACTATTGCATACAGTGGTGTTGTCCCAGCATTTTGAATCAGTTGTCCGTTAACAACTTGAAACTGGCCTGCAGTATCTGGGTCTCCCAGTGCAGCTATTGAAGTAGTGTTAGCAACTTCTGACTGAAGATATTTGTGGAAGTTGGGTTCTTCCTGTATTCAATGAAAAGAGCTACATCAATTCCCCCCGCGGTTGAAGTCAGGTCGACATGGAAAACTACCTACCACAGATCGGATCCAGGAATATCCGGTTTGCAAAGTGGCTGTTCCGCTTGCAGCTGAGGTCGTGGGGGTTGGCGTGGAAGCACCGGACCCTCCTTTAGGATCTGTAGTAGTTGGCGAAGACGACCCAGTCAGGCACTGGGAATAATAATCGCTAGAGGCAATACACGTCCACCCAGATGCGCAAGCCGTAGATTCAGTCCAGCCAATACCACCACACTGTATGGAGTGTCAGATCCGTTTCAAGATTACATCCATGAAGACTCATCGCATACCTGGCCGTAGTTAGGGGCTGCTGACTGCGCTGCTGCGTTTTGGGCAAAGATCACCAGCAAACCGATCCACAACGAAAATCGACTCATGCTCGCAATTGTTGTAAGGCACCCCAAAGATATCGATGATTTATAGTGTTCAGCTACCCAGTTATTTGACAACAAATGCCGAACAACAGCCTATTCCTCGGGTGAGTAATGGCGTTGCACTCTTAATTCAGTTCTGGGCAGCGGAGCATCTTCGGTTAGAGGAATTGACAGACATGTTTGTTATGATGCGTGATAATGACGCATTTATCTACAGGTGAGCAACGCCAGCGGCGAATTGAGGCTTGATTTTTCTCGTGACGGTTGTAACAGTAAAAATGTTCCGAGGCTTAAAAGTTTAAGATCAATGCTAGTGCAAAATTAATCGTGTTTCTAATGTTCAAAGTACCAAGCTTATTCGTACAGTATGGAGACAACGTTACGGAGCGCGAATACCAGTCCAAAATAGAAGATACAGATACAGTTCAGTCAATTTAGTTTTAGCGACATCGAACGAAGAGCCTGAATACTACTCAATTCCCCCCTTCAACCTCCTGCTTCATCGGTTTATCTTGATCGTTGTGCGAGTCGACTAGCACGTGCGATGCTTCGGAACTATCGCTGTCGTCAGCCTTGGTGTTCATCGCGGCTTGAGAGAAGTGCTGCTTAGTTTCTACGGCCCACTCTGATATACCGGCACGCCCATCAAAACGGACAAGTACACCAAGCCTAAAGACTAGGTATACGGAGATTAACAGCGCGGT
Source organism: Serpula lacrymans var. lacrymans S7.9 (assembly GCF_000218685.1). NCBI lineage: Eukaryota > Fungi > Basidiomycota > Agaricomycetes > Boletales > Serpulaceae > Serpula > Serpula lacrymans. The sequence goes on along the minus strand of NW_006763294.1, from coordinate 1,963,685 downwards.
CAGCAAAGAGGAAGCTATCCCTAAGGTAATCAAGACGGATGCCAGGACTCCGACTGTAAACAAGTTAGTCACTTGGGAATGAACCCCAACATCTGATGATTCATGAAACACATACCGAGAACTGTCAGAATGGCAGCGGCGACGAATATCCCGGAAAATACGATCAAACAGATGGAAGAAGCTATAATGAAGAGAGAGAAACCACTGCATATGCGGAGTGTCAGAGTTAGACAGAGTCTTTAACGTAGTTTAAAAGAGAACGTACATGGATAATGCTACTGGAAGGAAGCTCATGAGACCGAACACCGTGAAGAATGTCTATAGCATATTTTCGGTTAGACCAGCAGGATAGCTTAGGAGATACATGTGAAGCTCACGGTCTGGATAGGATACGTATGGAAAGCATGCATAAATCTCTCAAGTATAGGTCTGACATAGCTATTTTCCACCCTGGATGTGTAACATGAGTGTGAAAACGCCAACCATGAAGTATTGAGCGAAGCATACGTGTCGCAGTACTGCCTGACAGTGCTGGCACTTTTATCAAATTGATTCGCAAGATTTCCTTGCTTCTGTTTGATATCTGGCTGATATTCTGCACCCATTTTTTTCGGACGGGATTGGTTTGTGTAGGAGAACGTTAGCAAGCGACGACCCGGAATGACGTGCGCCATCTCTGTTTCCTCACGTGGCTGCCGAAATCCGATTCCTTACAGACCTGATCCTAGTCGGCACGCCTCTTCCAAGTTACTCCTTCGATCACAAAACAAAACGGTTTGGCGATATCGTCGTTCTCTGGGGTATCGCGATGAGCGGGCGTAAGCTCAACCCGCAGGAGCTCAAGCTCCATCAGGCAGCCCTCTCGAATACAGACAAGGTCAGTCCAAGTTCTCTGATTAGATATAGTTTTGTCCTTCGCTATTTGCGTGTCAACTCACTCGTTCTCGATAGATGCTTACATCCAAAGAAGCGGAAAAGTTGGTTCCAGATGCAGGTGCTCGGACAGCAGCTGTTAACTTCTTGCTCGGAACGGTTGGTATTCTGATCATGTAGTGCCGACCATATTGGTACTGATGGACATGGCAGGGTATGTTGAAGGTGCTATCGAATTCAGCAGGGGTGATATCATTTAGGGCGGTGATGAAGAAGGAAATCGAGGTGTATGTGATAGATATCCAAATCTTTCTGAATTGTTAGTCATTTCTCACTTTCACAGGAAAAAAGATATGACGGGGGAGGAGGCCATGGTCCTGAGTCACATACAAGTTTCTGCAAATGAAGGTATGAATATATGACCTGATTATGGCCTGATATGTTTCATTGATGGTTATTAATTACAGGAATATGGACAAAACACCTTAAAGCTAAGACAGAACTGCACCAGACTGTCATCGACCGATGCCTCAAGTCTCTTGTTCAGAAGCAGCTTGTCAAATCTATCAAGGCCGTACGGGTTAGTATTAGAGCTTATTAAACCGTTGTCGGTCTCTGATACTAATAATTTCCGTCCAGCATCCAACGCGCAAGATCTATATGTTAGCCCATCTAGAACCGTCGGTTGAATTAACCGGAGGCCCATGGTATACAGACAACGAACTAGATACAGAATTCATCAAACTACTCTCTACTGCATGCCTCCATTACATCAGGGATCGGGTACGTGACTATAGCTACTAAACTTCATACTTTTACTAACCTCGACCTTGTATTTTTACTATAGAGTTTCCCGAAATCGAAGAAAGATCGCTCCGCTCAAGATCAGCCACTCTATGCCATCGGCGCAGCCCCAGCATACCCGAATGCCTTACAAATCCAACATTTCTTGAGCAAGAGTAAGATAACCGAGACGCAACTGAACGTCGAGCATGTGGAGATGCTCCTGAATGTCCTCGTTCTGGACGGGGAAGTAGAGAAGGTCAGCCGTCTCACAGGAACGAAAAAAATTGCCTTCCCTCCACTTACAATTACAATTTTCATCTATATAGATACCTGCTTTTGGTGCTGGAATGTGGGATGCGAATGTGGATGAAGATGAAGACGAGAACAGTGGTAGCAGTAGTGAGGATGAACGTGCTAAAAAGCGGAAGAGGAAGTCGTCAGAAAAGAAATCTCGAAAACGCAAGCGGAAGAGAAAAGATGATACAGAATCAGATTCTGATTCTGAGAAAGAATCGAGTGGTGACGAACGGCCAAAGAAGAAGTCCAAAAAACGAGGGAAGGTGGAGGCTAATGAAGACAGCGATGAGGACGATACGCGAGAGAAGAAGAAGAAAAAGAAACGAAAGGCGAAAGAGGATAGCGACGATTCTGACGACGACTCGGATGATTCTGATGCAAAACGGAGCAAGAAGAAAAAGAAAAAGAAAAGCCGTAAAAAGGCTGTCTCTTCTGAGGATGAGTCGGACACTGCATCCTCCGAGTCAGAACAGGATACTCGGCGCCGTTCGTCTAAGAGCAAAAGCACACGTAAACGCTCTGCCACGCCTCAGTATGATCTCAATGCAGGCAACAGTGGGGGGGCGTTTTCATATCGTGCAGTACGACAAGAACGTGTTGCCCTGGGATGGTCGCAGGCACCGTGTGGAAGCTGTCCCGTTTTCGACTTTTGTAAAGAGAAAGGGCCCACGAACCCACAGGAATGCACGTACTATGAAGAGTGGCTAAGAAATGCAGCTATCGCGATCGAATAGTCATAGTAGCACCAGTCTCATTGCCACACGTCGGGAGTCATCTTGTCTATTTGTTTTACGATGCACATCATGGACGTGGACGTTTGATGTACTCAAAGCTAAGCTGTCCTTTGTTATAATTTTAGACAAATCTAAGCTCGGTCGTAGAAATCGCAATTCTAAGAGTATTGGCAACTTACACGTTAACACTCATGTAAAACCGATTACTAGAGGAAATATAACCAGTCGTAGTTACTGCAAGTTGCTGGTCATGGAAAACGGCTGCCTTGATTGTGGACTCTGGCATACCGCCACTATACACGTTCCCCTTTCGTGCAAAGATCCACTCAAGTCTCGTTCAAGTCCAATCTTCAACACTCCTTAAGCAACTTGAATGCATTGGGACTGCTTAACAGCTTGGGTTCGTGGGCCGTATACAATTGTCGGCGCGGTTGGAGACGGAATCGATCGATGATTTAAGTTCAAGTTATTTTCGAGTTATATACTAACATAGAGCCACCACAATAAATGCAATTACGTACTCAATTTCACTAGGGGAAAACACTCGTACAACAAGATATGCGGAATAGTTACAGTACTAATACATTTGTCATTTCGGTCAATCATCTGATGGTGCCGTTCCACTGCAGTATCAGAAACGGGCAGCAGCTGCCATAAACAAAACACTGACCTTTAGACGTTTCTCATACTTGATTGACATTGAACCGTAATACGGCCAAGTTAGTATCGTCTGCACTCCTATCCGGAACGGACGCAAACGCGCCAGTGGTAATGAAAAGGAGGGGAACAGCCACAACGTCCCATAGTGTGACGACAGACCATGGCTGCCTTCCTTCCCAAATCATACGCTGTACGCGCAGCTCATGCACAAGGTCCTTCCTGATCGCCTTGATTCCCTTCGTCTGCTCGGGCGTTGGCTCGCTGTTGCCAGTGACAAAGAAGTCACCGACGACGATGTACCCCTCTGGGGCAGTGCCGCGCCATGTGGAGAAGGGGGGCGGAGGCTCGGGCTCGTTGTTAGGCCCCACTTTCTTCCATCCGACGACGTCGGCGAGGGCGGATGCATCGAGCGCTTTCACGATCAACCCGTTTTGATCAGCGACCGAGTCACTAGTGGCTACAGGCCCAAGGTAGTAGTAATCAGGGGGAACTATTGGGGAAATAACATCGGTCAATTAGATTACGCATTATGCTGGAGAGAAGTGAAACAAACGGTCTGGTTTGAAGGAGGTGCAATCACGGTACGACGCGATGGGGATGTCAAATTTGACTTGTTTATAATCAAGAGACATTGTGGTGGTGATAAATGCTGGTAAAGAAGAGAGGTGTGGATGCTGGCTGTTATATACATTTCACTCGACCACAGAAAGAACCAATATAAATAACGTCCGCGTGACCCCTTGACGTCTAGCATATCATCTGATGGACCAAACGACATGCCAGGTTCTAGCTCAGGTCAGGAGAGCAAGAGGTGTTATAGAAGACATGTTGTAGATTTCCACAATGAGCATTGGAACATGCTGGAAGACGCTGAACCGAACAATAGTCAAGGGTCCGAAGAATGTTGTCGAAGGACAGGGGCTAGTCCTTAGATCATGAGGCAGACACGTTCGATTGCAGACAAATCAAATACAACTACGAGCAAATTGCCCTGGAGAACAACAAGAATCTGGACCATCCTCCCTTGCTTGTGACAAGGGGTCTTTTTCGGGAAATCACTAGATTTGCAAGTACAATGTGAAGGAGCTGTTCCGCTTCCATTGCACGATGTTCGGTACCAAGTGTAGGAGCCGTTCCACTTCCATTACATGATGCCCGGTGCAAGTGCAGGAGCTGCTCCACTCCCATCGCATGATGTCCGATTACCAATGGGCGGCTATGGAATCCAAAATCTGATGTTTTAATAGCACTATACCTTGCCAGATCATACAGCGACGTAAACCGTCTCCAGCATGACTAGTTCAGAGTCCTCGGTGACTTACAGTTGCACAGTTGAGCAGCATCCAAGACACCACCGGCGGACAACAGGGGTGAATAGGAGTTTAGTTTCGAGGATAAGTGGAACCTTGGAGACCCGAAAAGATAAAGAAGCCAAGGACGACTGTTCAGGGGTTATAAACCTGGACAGACCAAACCGATATAGCCGTCTGCTACGGCCGGGAGAAAGTAATAACGCCAGTGGAGCGTGAATGGAAAACTTGTTCAAATATACTCTCTATGGCTAGGTGGAGCAAAGGTGCACCATAAACAAATCTCGACCAGACGGGAGATCAGCGCTGTGGAATAGAACCTTCATTCAAGATAGTTCTTGTACAAAACAGATAACAACTCACCTTGACTTGTTGCGGACATTTCCGAAGACTACGTTACATGTGTAACGGCAGCATATAATCCAGCGAAACTGTCTGGGCATGTAGAGAGAATATCTGCCAAATTGAGGAGTAGAACCAGACATCTTCTATAAACTTGTCCATAAATACTATACTCCCTACGGCTCGGTGGGGAAAAGGTGTACTATAAATGAATCTCGACCAAACGGGAGATCAGGGCTGTGAGATGCTTCGAACCTTCATTCAAGATAGCTCTTTGTACAAAATAAACAACAACTCACCTTTACTTATTCCGGACATTTCCGAAGACTCTACATATAATCCAGTGAAACTGTCTGGGCATATAGAGGGAATATCCAAACGAGAGATAGAACCAGACATCTTCTATAACAGCTCGAGATCTATTGCGAAAGAGTTCAGCTAATCTAGAACGTTTTCAAATATTAGGAGCGCCTGATATTCAGAGGAAAATTCGGCGTGAAGATGAAATAGAACCCACTGAGCTCTCTGAGCTCTGTGGTGAGATATTGGAATGAATAAGAGACATCATGATGGTGACTGATGATGCGGCATGGCGGGGACATATTGTGAGATGTCCATGGTCTCGTTTTGCGAGACTCGTTGTCAAACGACCTAGCCATCTTACTTGACAAATAAACTAGTCTTTATCTGCACATACGTTAGCGATATTCACCTAAATCATCGGCGATACTCACAACGCACCACTCTAATAAGTAGTTGTGCATTGTGGGCTGCCAGGATTTAGGACTGATTCAGAGCTCAAAATCCTTCGTCCGTACGTCTGACAGTCATCAAAGAATTGAGTAAGGTTTTCCCCATCCAGGACATCTTTGCGTTAGCTTACAAAGGATCATAACAATCATATAATAAGGACTGAAATGGGCGAACGAGGTTTCATAGTTTAGCACATGGCTTCACCGACGAAGAAAGTACTTTGATAAGGCCTTCCCGCATATCTGTGCCGATAGGTGTGCTTTTCCTCGAGTTGCTCTTGACGAAAACATGCGTATATCCTCCGACGGCAGCTGGAGAATCTTTTCCTTCCTCGAACACTCCTACTTCATATGTTACCGAGCTCTTTCCAAGACTTTTAACTCTCAAGCCCAAGTTAAGGACCTGCGGGAACGAAAGAGGAGCAAAAAACTACAGGATTTGAGTATTTGTCGGTACAAGTCTACGATTACGAGAAATGATACATTAGCTATGCTCACCTGACAATGTGATGAAACGACCAGTCCAATCTGTGTAGATTGTGAAGGAGAAAGGCCACAGTGCTGAATCAAATATGCATTCACGATTGAATCGAACAAATGATAATAAACTGAATTGTTGATGTGTGAATATTGGTCATTATCGCTCCTTGAGGTGGAGGAAACGCGGCTGAGCCTACGAATGTCCAGTATGACATGAGAGAAAGAGCTAACCAGCGAGTTCTGTAGGACAGAAAGTACCCATAATCAGCACGCTTTCTATGTTTTGACTCTTGTTCGTCCAAACTCCTAGCCATGGCTGTATGATACTAGTAAGAAATGTAGCAATTCCCTAGTTGGGACTTAGACTCGGATGCTTCCGGTATGCACTACACCACGGGCATGGAAAGATAATAAATAGACAAGCCTTACCGGTAGGGTGGTGATTCATGCACAAACATCATCATTTCGTCCGTTTTGGTGGCCTGGCTGGGTCACTTGAAATATTATTAATATATAATTTGTGACAAAAGTTTTGAGTAATAACTGAGATGGTTTGTGACCAGTTTTAGGTTGACATGCTGCTGGTCTTTTGAAAACTAGGTTCGTATTGGCTGGGCTAGTCTCCCTTGCTGACCTAATTCAATATATTGATGATAGTCGATCGATATCTTGTAAATAAGGTCTGCTTCAAAATAACGGTGGCGTGCAGAGTGCCCCCCTTCGGTGTCAATACAGCAAAAACACTAGACTATTGGCTGGGCTGCTGGCAGCCTAAAACTGGCCATAAACCATCTCAGCTGTCACTCAAAAAATTCGTTAAAATATAGTCGATATACCACAAAGTAATATATTAAAAATATTTCAAGTGACCCAGCCAGGCCACCAAAACGGACGAAATGATGATGTTTGTTACGGTGGATGATTGGTTACGGTTCAACTTTCGAGCCCGGCCAATGTCCGGCATAATATTTTTCAAAATCCGATGTACCTTCAGCTATTATATTTGTATTTAGCAAAATTCGAGCAAGGCCTTTGATGGGCGATCAACGAAAATACATTTTAATTAATTTCTTTGATCCAGCGAGTGTGATTTGGGCAAAAGCCAGTGTGATGAGAGATCGAGCGAGCGTGCAATTCAATATGTCAACATAGGATTTCAAGCGTCCAAATACATCAAGAAATTACAAGTATTACACATATACTGACAACCCCTCTCCTCAAGGTAAGATCTCCACCTCACCCGCTTCGATTGTGTTCTGCATGGCTGTGATACCGGCGGAAATAGAAGGACAGCGAGTAAAAACGGCGCGGCTGACAGCGATAACGAGAGGAGAGGTAGACTGCCTGAGAAAATAGAGATGAGACAGTTTCGAAGTCGACGAGTCAAAGGTCACTTACCACGCAGCAAAGATACCAATTCTACGTCCTCTGGTGACCAAATAGAAGGGACCAGCTGTCCCAGCATCAGGAACCTCATAAACCTGGCCGAGGTATGTGCGAGTGATAGCCTGTGAGACATTTGGCACATTACCTCCAGGTGGAGCGGCAGGGGTAGCGAGTGAGCCAAGTGCTGTGGTGAAAAGAGGAGAGCTGGTGGTGATCGGAGAAACTGTCGCATAAGCACTGGCACCCAAAGCAGGAGTAAGCGGAGAAGCGGCGGCACCCAAAGCAGGAGTGCGTGAAGAAGCAGCAGCTGAAGGACCAGATACCACAGTAGAGCTGGCGGCAAGCGACCCTTGAACTATTGAGGAAGATGGGGAAGAGCTGGTGTATATGGGACTTGATGGAGTTGAAGGGCGGGCACTGCCAAGAACAGCGGACATCATGAGCATAGCGTTGCTCCTACTCAAGGTTACGGATGAGAGGAGAGAAAGGAGGATGTCTGGAGGTACACGTAAGTTAGTGCAATAATCAGAAACATGAGAAGGCCTTACTCATAGTTTCTTCCTCGTCGCTGAGGCAATCTTCACTCACGGAGCGTTCAGGCTGCTTGGAAGAGTTTGAACGACCAGGGGGAGGAGATTGAGTCATTGCAATTTGGAAGGAGGAGGTAAGTATGTCTGGATGATAATTGTGAACTCACCCGTACCTTTTATAGCTGTTTGCTTGAGGCAGCATAGACTTACAGCCCATAGTTGACAATTATTGAGATCTACAAACACGGCAGTCTGACAGAGTTGCAGAATTTTCATGCGTGAGAACAATAGCTAAGGTCCAACAAATCAACATCACGTGTGTACTTCACGATCTCGGAATAATCAGCTGTTCAGACAGCACTGTAAATCTTTTCATGCAATTCTGGCGACACATTCTTGAAGAGCTTCGCGTCAACCACATGCTCACGCCAATACAGTAATGCACAGTCAGTTCCAGCTCTTTCTTGTGGTCATATGTCTCATATTAGCCCGCACTAACCAAATGATTCAACGCAAAGCCAAAACAATGGTCTCCGCCGACGCACAATGGAATCCCATTGTACTCACATGCTTGGAAGATCAAGGAGATCTCAAAGAGACTGGAAGGTACAATTCCCATATTAAATTACAAATAAACTCGGTGTGAGTTGCTCCTTACAGCATCTGCACAGTTGTGCATTCCAGAACTCAAGTTCTCGGGCCCAAAGCATGATTCCATAGAAACATTCATTGTTGTATTTAGCTATTCTATGTACAATACAATGATTTGATATCCAAAGTGCATTTCAAGAAAACAAGAAAGACCAGAACACATACTAAAAGGCCTAAGCTAATCCGAGTCGTCTGTCCACTCATACTCAAAATCTGTATCAGCTTCGTCAGATGAGTAGCCCCCGGTGTTCTGTGGTGCATCTCCTACAACGCGCCTCCGTTGCCGGTGGGGTGGAAGCTCCATGACTGGCATGAATTCGGACTCATCCTCCTCATTAGAGTTCACTGAAAGGGCCATCACAGTACGCAACTCCATGTTGTTTGGCTGATCTCGGAACTGCTGGAGTAAGTGTAAATAGATGTCCCATATGTTTTCTCGGCCAACTTGAGGGTAGTTGGCAGCATCCCAGAATGTGCGTGCCTGTAACGAAAAGGCCGGCGGGACCAGATGAAAAACAGGGTGATCGGGTGGTGCATACTTGTCTCGCACTTCTGTTAGATACGGCGGATGCACCTTAACCTGTAGATGTATGTATTATAAGTATATGACAAAGTGGAAATGATACTATGAACTTACAGCAAAATCGCGTGACTCAAAAAGCTCCGGGTTCTTGAAGATATCTACAGGGCGTCCATGAGGTAGTAACTTGTGTGAGTTTCGTCGGGGCTTTGAACCGTTGAACCTCTCAATGAAGCAGTTGAGTTCTTGTTGTATCCAGGGGATAAATACATAGTGGAAGACTAGTCTACAGGTTTGTGTCAGTTGTGGCCGCTTTGCTTAGGTAAATGGATATACGCAACCGTTGAAGAGCATCGTCAGCATCATAAAGGCCCTCGTTGACCCCCCAGTCAAGGAGAGCCTCAAATCCCGGCGCCCAACGTCTTCGAAATTGGCCCCAAAAGATCTCAGGCTTAATGTTCCGGTGAGATCCTTTGAACGTATGTTGCAGGGTCTTGTCTAAAGCCGGGTCTTGCATATGACGAAGTAATGTATGGCCGTTTGCGATACCATTGTTTTCAGTGCCGGGGTCACTTTGTGTGATTAGAGGCATCCCTAGTATAAGTCAGCAATTGGCAGCCAAGCAGTTGAAACACCGGAGAAAGAGACTCACCACCCAATCTCTCCACGACATCACAATACCATCCACATATCAGACGCGGATTATGGTTAGTCCACCAGACTTTGAGCCAGAGTACATAGCCGGAGAAGGGCTCGAGTCCAACGTGAAAAAAAAGCTGAAAGCGTCTCCACTTATCATGCTGGTCAAAACACCACAGTTCATTGACACCTGCTGTCCAGAAATAACTACGCTTCAGCCGGCGTTTTCGACGTCCTTTTACTTCGTCTGGATGGTGTAGATTCATGTAGTCTAGTATTACCTGCCTAGTATACTAACGTCCTTGTGACTGCCACTGTGTGAAAAGTGAAACAACTTACCGAGGCACCATCACCCTTTCCTCTTGTCGCAAAGTCACTCTCATATCGTGTGACCCCTGGTGAGGGAACCGCTCACGAACACGTTCAATGGTAGGCCCCACACTATCAACTGAGTGTGCCTGGCCCCGAGCACTCTTCAAGCCCCAAACCATCCGTTTTTTCTTCAGTAAAGCGAGACTATAGTTAATCAAATGTGTCAGTGTATTGTAGTATTACAGCTAGAAGGCTTACGAAAATGAGTAGCGGTCCGTGTCATAGTAGTCCTTGAGTTTAGTGACAATTTCTGGATTTGTGTATCCATCTGCGACGAATTGTTCCACCAATGGTCGGATTAAAATGTCTGGAGCTGTGAGAAAAGGACAGAAAGTGAGCATTACACCCTTGGAGTGTCGTTTATGCAAGCCTACCAGGGGATACCTTATACCCATTGGTACCTTGAGGGTTAGGCATGGCCTGCAGGGCGTTGACAGTCCTGGATAGTGTTAGCACTTGGCTGATGCACGTGGGGCACTGCAATTTGAACACTCACCTATAGGATGCACAGTCCAATAGTACACTTCCTATTTGATCCACAGCCTGTTCAGTGTAAGCAGTGGAGTCAGTTCTTCAAGTGATCCTATGGGCAGAAAGGATATGGAAGATCCGCTCAATAGACACTTGGATACGCACTTCAGACAAAACCGTAAGGCTAATCAGATCGTGTTTGCACGCAATTCATTTAACCGGTGCCTGCCTCTTCCTCATTTGTTTTCACTGACATTATCTCCGCGAAGATCTCCCATCTCCTCATGTCAATTTGCAATCACCAGCTTTGACATATCCATATTGATCCTTGTCCGCGTGTTGTTCGAGGATGGCCCATTGGTGAGTCGCCAGCCACTCAGATTGGCAAAGTCCTCATTGTTATCTTTGTGCCGAGGAGTTCTCAAATTTGACTCGACTCGACCCGAATCCATTCGGACTACAACTCATCTTCAAGGATCCATATAAACTACACCAGGAATGGGGGGAGAACAGTAAGTAAATTAGCCGCCATGGACTTCACACCCACTATCGAAGGCCCACCAACTAAAAGTTGTCATCGTTGTCGTACAGAATTTGATAAGTCTGTCCGGTTCTTGTATATCAAGGGTAGGGATGGGACCGGTCGCCACTGCTGTTCAGATTGCGTCGAGCATTATCAGCGCAAGCGTGCGGAAACTGGAGAACGTCATGGTCATAGTACCAGTGCAATATCTGGTGAAATTGTCGGTATGTCTGATTGTCTTCTGTAATTCAATGTATATGTTAAGGATCAAATCTAGATTTCACGAAAGTGGCTTCCCGGGCACATGGTGTTGATGCCGACTCGCGCCAGGCTCTTGTCAAGGCTTCTTCGGCCGCACAACGTGGCGGTGAGTAAAATTTCCAGCTCACCTGTGCGTGTTCAAGTTACTTACCAAACACACATTATGAAATCCCAGAACAGTCATTCCCTAGGCAGCATATTGGGGTGGGACATGCTACATCTAGCGTTATGCCTCCCCCTCTTATCCCCTCGTCTGCTAGTGTCAGTGCTGATAGCGTCTCCCAAGCCATAGGATATACTCAGAACCATGCATTCCACGCCCACCACCGCACGAAAATGCTAGCATCAACAGTAGCTCCTCAACGTCAAGTCACAATCCGGATAGCTCTCCATCATGTGAAGGACGAAGGAAAATCTGGAACAGAGCTGGTTGGGGTGAGTCTTTGGGTACTTCAATATTTCAAGGATACTCACATGTACTATTATTTGAGAATATTGAACGAGACATTACAGTACCGCTCTCTATTAAATGTGGCCAACTACGCAACATAGTGATTGAACACCTGAAGCGTTTGTGGGTGGTCTGGTCTTGTGACCATCAGCTGGCACTCGAGTCTTTACAGATGCTGAAGGCTCCATTACTCCTCATTTACGACCCCGAAGAGCCTCATCAATACTCTGAGCGGCTGGTCCTTCACGATTTTTTCTTCCGCACATCAGCAAAGGACAACACGCCCAAGTTTTCACCAAACGTGAAAGTTCCCATCATTCTCTTGGTGTCAAAGGAGGAATTTGAAGATGTCTTGCTATGGAAGGAAGAAGATAGGCATGCCAAAGCACGCTCACGCAATGAAGAGGTTCAGAGCCCCGGAATATCGTCAGACGATGATGATATTGGTGGTCCGATGGACAAGGTTATACATTTTACTTACTTTTACTGCGCTATACTTACAGCAACTGGCCTTACTAGATATTCCTTGCAGCAACACGTGGTGGGAAACGAGCTAGAAAGACTCGTGTGCGAAAGGCGCCAGGCCAATCTTCCATCCCCGCACGTGAGTCGGTATCTGTGCGTTCAAAAGCACCAGTGTCAGAGGAGGTATGCCAATGGCCCTCACATTATTGGAGACGATACTTACCACATGTAGGGTGAATATGACAGTCGTAGTAACAATACACGCAGCACAGCATCAATGTCAAGCCTATTCCACAGCAAACACTCCATCAAGACGTCTGAACTACGCCCCCTCACTCCCTCAAGCTCTAGCAGCCAATCACTGCCCTCAAGACTTTTCTCCAAGGCTGCTACTAATCCCAATATCCCGCCATTCAGCATGCCTGACAAGGCAGTTCTTGAGCGTGTCATGAAGGCACAAGGAGATGTTCGACGCCTAGCAAAGCCGATATGTAAGTCAACCTATATTTCTATCTAAAACATCTATTAACGTGCTAGTGAAGTAAATACGGACATAGGAATCTATGTCCTGTTCCTCGTCCCTTCGATCCCATTCACTGAGCTTCTAAAGAAGCGGGTCCCTTTCGATGTCATGAGCAAGGTCAATTGCCCTCTAGTCACTTTAACAGTTGACTGCAGCTCAAAAGCAATGCTGGGGCCAGCCGGTAGCTTCAAGACATGCCACCCAGCGTCATATGATCTAACTGAAGCTCTGCCAGCAGAGGAAAATATTCTACAGGTAGAGGCTATAGTAGCAAAACGTTGCTTTTACAGAGAAACAGTACAGGGAGCCGAAAAGAGTGGTACACCATCAAGTCCTTCAGGCGGGCGCAAACGACTGGCCATCAAGGATGAGCTAATGAAGATGCTCGACGAGGCTAACTGCCTTTACTGGGCAACAAGCCTGTTGGCTTTAGTTTATAACTTCGTCGACGACAAGCTTATTCGAAGGCCCCTTGACTGTCCTCCCCCGGCAATCCCCCGACTTCGAGTCGTCCACGCCGCTTTGGCCATCCCCCAAGACAGCAGAGAGTTGCGTAATGCCGTTTATCTTCTCGAGGAGAAGATAAACGGTAACTTCGTGAAGTATATCAATAACAATAGTGCAGCTCCTCGGCACAAACTTGCTCCGCCTGAACTGGAGATTGCAACCTTCCTATGCTTCGCACAACACACTCAATATCATTTCTCGCAAGGCCTTGTGTTCATCTCAGATTTTCAAGGTAAGTTAATATAAGCTAGTCTCTTTTGCTTTCCTTTTCGTACTTACATTTGACTTGTCAGGGTCCGGTGGAATATTGACTGACTGCCAGGTTATCACTACCAAGTAAGGCTCTATTACCTCCATGTGGTTGGTTCTCATCCTTTCCCAGAGACTTTGCCGATAATTTTGGCGAAGGAAACTGGACGGCGACGTTAGACAACTTCCCCTTGTTGCACAAATGCAACCAGTATTGTGTATATTTCGGACTCCCTTCCTTGCAGACAGCAGTATGTTTTCTTTTTCTGATGGATCCTTTCTACTACATCTCATGTCACCTCTTTTTTCACAGAGTTCGGCTACAAAGATGAGAACATCACAAGAGATTGACATCATGTCCAGTCGTGTTCGTGGCTGAGAGGGATTTTTTTTTACATGACATGTACTTACTGTATCGCTTGAAATCCTATGTTGACATGTTGAATTGCACGCTCGCTCGATCTCTCATCACACTGGCTTTTGCCCAAATCACACTCGCTGGATCAAAGAAATTAATTAAAATGTATTTTCGTTGATCGCCCATCAAAGGCCTTGCTCGAATTTTGCTAAATACAAATATAATAGCTGAAGGTACATCGGATTTTGAAAAATATTATGCCGGACATTGGCCGGGCTCGAAAGTTGAGCCGTAACCAATCATCCACCGTAGTTTGTGCATGAATCACCACCCTATAGGCCTACCGGCTTGTCTGTTAGTTATCCTTCCATGCCCGCGGTGACTAGTAATAAGAATGACAGCTCATAGGCTATCAAAGTGGTTATTGATCACTGCGAAGTAATTATATACAAAATCAAAATCGTTTTGATCCCTTGCTCCGACTACTGACATTATTGATACACTCATCTTGAGGCTCGATAGACTCTGACTTTGTATCAGCGCTATATCGGCCGTCATAGTAATATCATTGACATGCCAGGTTGCTGCGTCGGAATGGTAACCAAATAATCAGATCCTCCTGTACACCTTAAAGCGCTGACAAAGCGGAGCCTTCAATCCTACACATAACCATGACCTCCCCTCTGCGTGCCCTCCTTAAAATCATATCTGATTCAGTGGATGCAATCGAACGTAGTTGTGAAGAGCGGGGTGCTGTTTTTCCGTCCCTCGATGATGCATATTCACCAGAGAAAGAAAGAGCGGTGCAAGGTGCTGCAGTGGAACAGGCGGCCACTCTGATCACTTCCGCTGCCTACCAGCTGATTGCAGCAGTTCAACAACCACAGACCTCAATATTCGCCGCAATGGGCTCGGTATATATATTGCTTCCTTTAAGGTCTCCGCAAACGTTGATCATAACTCCAGTATTATCTTCCTGTAAGTCTCAGAGCAGCGATAGAAACCAATACAGTCGAAATTCTTCGTGAAGCTGGGCCGCAAGTAAGTCTGATGATATTATGATCGATGTTTCTGATCTAGTCTCATATCGTGTTTGTATGTGTGCCATAGGGACTACACGTCAAGGATATCGCAAGTAAGGCCAACGTTGACTCTACTAAACTCTGTAAGCACAATGTCAATCTGTGATATCCTTAATTGAAGATATATCTGCGGTCGCATCATCCAGCGCGATTTTTGCGGTATCTTGCCACGTACCATATCTTCAAGGAGGTTGCACCAGATGTCTTTGTCAACAATCGCTTGTCATCTGTCTGCGATACGGGGAAGTCTGTCTCAGAGCTATTCGAAAAGTTAGTTCTCCCTTCAGTTTAAATACTTCAAAGATCTCAATTGAGGATAAATACGATTGCGGCAGGCCTCTGGAAAAGCACCATGGTACTAACGGATTATCAGCACTGATCGGTCATTGGTGTGCCTTCCTCTTTTGTAGTGCTTCGCTCATTTATTGACCAATTTGCTGCATGTTGAAAATAGCACAGACGAAGACTACAAAGGTGCAGGATATGCTGTTGAACATTTACAGGATTCAAAGACAGCTTTCGACGACGGACCTATTAATACCCCTATGATGCGAGCATTTAATTATGATAAGGGAGTCTGGTCTTGGTTCGAACAACCATTCAACACCTTGCGATTCAAGCGATTCGGTGTTGCTATGGATGGTGTCAACAGCGTTCAACCAGTAGAATCCATCCTTAAAGGTTCGTAACACCCCACCAGTCACTGCAGAGATATATTAAAGGGAGGACATTGTTAGGTTTTGCTTGGGACTCATTAGTGCCTGGAGATGTAGTAGTGGATGTCGGCGGAGGGATAGGGGTTTCGAGTCTGACTTTGGCAAAGAATTACCCTAATTTGAAGTACATCGTGCAAGATAGGCCCTCGGTAGTTGTAGAAGGCCAGAAGGTACGTTTTGCATAGCTTATTAGTCCTTCAAAGCACGTTCAACACTTCCCCTCTGGTAGCATTGCGAGCAGATATTTCCAGAAGCGCTGAAAACTGGGTGTATCGAATATCAGTGTGAGACCATCCATGCCTTCTTGCTTCGCGATAAAAGTTTCCTGACAATGAGCACACTATCACTATACAGCACATGACTTTTTTGACGTACAGCCCAGGAACGATGTGAAAGTCTTTGTGCTCAAGCAAATCATGCACGACTGGTCCGACGAATATATCACCCGCATTCTTCGACGTCTTCGTGCTGCTGCAAGTTCGGAGACGAAGCTACTGGTGATCGACAGCATAATACCATATTCGTGCCCGGACGAAACTACAGTCGGCGACTTCAAGTTTCGTTCTCCTCCTGAGCCTCTTCTCGCAAATATGGGGGCTGCTAATATCGCACCTTACATCGTTGATCTTTCGATGTACGTGCACTTCAATGCGATGGAGAGGACCTTGGTGCAGATTGTGAATCTGTTGAACGAGGCGGGTTGGAAGTTGGTTCAGGTGAACACTACAGATAACATAGGAAGTCACCTGCCTCATATGGTAGCCATACCAGTGTAGTCTTAAAATTGTGCTGCAGATCTCGTAAATTATCAACCTCCTCTCTGAGTAAAGAGTATGATATAATTTCACTGGATAAATTTTCCCTGGCCAATCCATGTTGTATGCTCGCTGAATTGCTCTGTTAGCCATTGCATAGGGACATCATAGAAGCTTGATGTGATAAGTTATGTTGTTTGTAGAATAGATAAAAAATCATTAATTAAACTCTGCCTTACCATTATCTTCGACGAACTAATCAGGACTGGACCAGGACCAGATGATTATAATATGTCTTGGACGAAGAGAGCATTAATAGGAACTAACGAAAATACTCAACTGATTTCCATACGCTCTCTCTCTTGCAGAGCGAATAATACAAACATAGAAACCTGGTCGCCTCCCACGAACATACTCGCACACCGATGCTTCGGGCGATTGTGATGCGAATGAGGTTACAGCGATCGCAGCCAAAGACCTAAAATAAGATAGCACTAATCGAATAATAATCTCAAAAGCCAATGCATGAATCATACAGCCAGCGATTCACCTTCAAACGGTCCCCATGTGCCCGTATAACTTAGGGGGTCTGGGTTAAACGTACTACATGAGCTTATGGAAGTAGCGTATCTCCCTATAGCTATGCATAGTGAACCTACCACATACATCTACACGAGTATTCGGAGGACATTAAGTAAACAAAAAAACTGAGGGTGATAGTTATCACCTTGGAGTTATGGACAGCTTGCACCTAGTGTGTCACCCACCACCTCTATCAGGAATGCTGTAGAATATAGAATAATGTTTCAGCATATGTTCTATGCCCGGCGAGAATTACATCCGATTACCTCGAAAGTGACAACACTCCCTTGCTTATCGGCAAAACGTGGTAGTTTCTGCGTGGCGTAAACGTCTAAACCCTCGGTCTGAGTATCCATTCACCGCGAAGAAAGAAAAATCATGTAGGTCACGACAAGTTCGGGTATTATGTCAAATTACATGCAGCGTAAGTCAGGGATCATAAAACGAGTTACAACAGCAGCCAGTCTTGTTGAGCATCATGATGAAGTTCGACAAGTCGCATATCTGTAAGTGAATTATTTTGATGAAACAACGTTAGGGAAAGTGCCACAGAAAGTCGTCTGTGCTTGACCAATCCAAAACAATGACGAAGCGCGTGACATCCTTATTCTTCAGCGGGACACCCCTAAAAAGAGCGTTCGTGTGAGTCAAGTAAGTACATTGCACGCCTGAAGGAAATGACCACTAACATGCTACAAAGTTCTTCATGTGGGAAAGCTCTTCGTAACCTCAGAACACAACAAAAATGCATGTCATATCTATGATTAGGTATTGTAGTCAAATGAAGTAGTAGTCCTTAAGATGGACGGTAACCTTGATGTTAATAATGTGTATTTCGATGTCGACCAGGAGTGATTGGGTCGGGAACGGGGACTGGGGATCGGTGCTTGGTGCAGACGGATGAAATGAGCATGATCGTCATAAGTCACAAACAAACCTCAGTTGCTCTCGACACTGGGATTGTATCCCAGAGTGACCATATGCATCAACTCATTCACCGGGGATAATCACTACCACAACAGAAATTGCGAACCTTTCTGCGGTCAACATAGGAAGATAGATTCGGGACCACTTACATTCACTGCCTTATATCCATCCTGCAAGGGCGGATATTCCAGAGGTGCTAACAGGGGCGAAACGTTGTTGGTACGACATGAAAGCATGTAGGAAACAGGCTGACATCGCTGATAGCCCAAAATTAAGAGAAGACCTTTTCTTAGAGGCATCCGCACTGTAAAGCAGGCGACGACGACCACATCGGCCGCTGCGGACATTGGATGAGTACGCAACACGTATACCATTTGCTTTCTTACCCAGGTGTCGAAGTGCGAGCAAAGCTTTGTGCTGTCCAGTGTTGCAGCTCAACCTCCAAACTCAAGTTGAGGAGTAAACGCAAGGATAAACGCCGTCAATGCTTCAGTTTAGCTGAATAGGGCTGATACGCCATAGGCATCTGTGTTTATGAGTTTACAACGCCGCCGTAGCACAATGGCAGTGCGTTGCCTTCCTATGATCTAGGCAAAGGTTGTGGGTTCGACCCCCATCGTCGGTAGAGGTTAACTTTTTGTCTAGTTTAGCCTCCTATTTTCTCAGCACACATTGTACCATTTTTAGTGCTTTATTTTAAGTTCTTGTCTCAGCAAAGTATAGGTGTTGTAAAGACTTTGAATATTTTTATCATGAGATTGATGCCATCCTTGGGCTGAAGACTGCTACAGCGATGGCCGTCGTGAGATATCAGAGATTGGGGTACTCGTGTTTCATGTCTTGGCGAACACGCTCCAAATGCATGCTGTGGAAACCTTCCTATCGATCATTTATTTGCTGCGCCGCATCGTTACAGCGACTGGAGGTTTACATACTCAAACTCACTGAAGACGCCATCACGATATCACGATAACATCAAATACAAGTCTCAGATCATCTTCTTGACGCGCGCTTTTTATTTTCTTGCCTCTTACCTTCCAACATGTCTTCATCTGTCGTAGATGCTGCCTTCCCTTTTGCATCGCTCAATCTTCCATCGCCAGAAGAATACAGAAAACGCAAAGTAGCACTTATCTCAGGTAATTTGCGTCCAGTGAACACGGTTTCTGTTTACCAATACATGCTTTGTGACTAGGGATAACCGGGCAGGATGGATCTTATCTGTAAGTTGTCCTAACACTCAGTCTAGACATTTAATCGATGTCCATCGCAGTACCGAACTTTTGCTCTCGAAGGGATATGAAGTACACGGAATAATTCGTCGCTCATCCAGTTTCAACACTGGTCGTCTGCAGCACCTCTATGCAGATGAACATGAACGTGAGTTTATTTCACTGTTCATCGCCTCTGTTCTCGATGATCTCATCGACCAAACCACAGGACCCATCAAATTGAAGATGCACTACGGTGATCTGAGCGATAGTACCAATCTCGTCTACATCATTGCCCAGGTGAAACCCTCAGAAATCTACAATCTCGGCGCCCAATCACACGTCAAAGTGTCTTTCGAGATGGCCGAATACACGGGAGATGTGGATGGTCTGGGAACGCTCCGTCTCCTCGACGCTATCCGTACTTGTGGTCTCGAAAAGCATATCCGTTTCTATCAGGCCTCTACATCTGAGCTCTATGGTAAAGTTGTTGAGACTCCTCAGAGCGAAACCACTCCTTTCTACCCTCGATCGCCCTACGGTGTTGCTAAGCTCTACGCATACTGGATCACGGTCAACTACAGAGAAGCGTACGGCATGTATGCGTGCAATGGTATCCTGTTTAATCATGAAAGTCCACGTCGAGGCAGGACTTTCGTCACGCGAAAAATTTCGCGCGCTGTCGCAGATATTTCCTTGGGCAAGCAGTCGTGCTTGTACCTCGGAAACATAGATGCTCAGCGTGATTGGGGACATGGTGAGCCTTTTCCGTCAAAGTGATACAGGGCATTCGGACTGATGAGTTGGGATAGCTCGCGATTACGTTGAAGGGATGTGGCGCATGTTGCAACAACCTGCACCCGAAGACTTTGTGTTGGCGACGGGTGAAACACATCCGGTACGTGAATACGTCGAAAAGGCATTTGGCGTACTCGACATCCAGATCCAGTTAGTAATCTCTTCGTGTTATATTGAAAGCCATTGTTGACTTGAAGTTCCTTTCGCTGTTCTTTAACATCGCTCGATCTTTTATCACATTACATTATTTCTTTCTAATCAGATGGAGAGGTACTGGCACTGACGAAGAAGGTGTTGATGTCAAGACTGGAAAGACTGTCGTCAAAGTTGATCCCAGATATTTCAGACCAGCTGAAGTAGAGTGCGTCTATCTACTATTCATATGTGATCAAGTTGACTTAGTTTCCTTGTCCCTTTTTATGTCCATTTCACTATCCCTATGGATACTTGCAGACTTCTGCTTGGGAACCCTGCTAAAGCTGAGCGCCTTCTTGGGTGGAAGCGCAAAGTCGATTTTGATTCCCTCGTAAAGGAGATGGTTGAGGCAGATCTTCTGGCTTCAAAGAGTCTTGTTGAGGACCAGAACTAAACATGCGATCCTTAATGGGTTGTCATCATAACTCCAGTCGCACGTTGATTGGAGCGAAAAGAGGGGCATATTCTCGACCGTTGTTACCTTTTTCTTGTTGTTGTCAGCTTCAGTGCCGACCTATTCCCCTGAAAGTAGTTGGTGTACGTATAAGTGATAAGATAATTCATGGATTTACAACTGTAGAACGACTGTCTGTTGAGATTTCTTCAAGGTAGTCGCTGAATGTTACTAGTATCGAACCACGGAGTACAAAATCAGGATGATTCATACAACACGCAATACAATTGGTCTACGAAATGTACTTCTTCATAAATCGATTTGGCTCGAAGACACCGTTAGTTGGTCTTCCCTGTCCTGGCATTGTTATAGTTCTGCAAGAACCATTGGACAGTTGAGTCGAGAGCTAGGGAAAATATGATGATACTGATGAGCGCATAGATTTGACAATCAAGATGAGGAGAGTACGGACCTTTGTCGAAAGGAGTAAACGTGAAACCTCCCATAAGCCCAAGAAGCTTGGCGTTTGATGCTGGCTTGCGGAATTGCCCATCTGCGCGAGTTGTATCGAACTACAGGCCATTTAGCTCACTAAAGCATATGAAAGTAGATTTTCATACGGAATATTCTCCGGTGAAACCGACTGCTTTGACAATAGCATCTGCGACCTCTTTTATGCTGACCTCCTCGTTTTCGCCAACTGTCATGAAGTATGTCAGAGCTTACAACGATTGACTTAGCAAAAAAGACGCACCCGAGAGAATAACAGGCTCAACATCATCGTATTCGCGAAGCTGCCAGATGAATAGTTTCGCCAAATCATGAGAGTAGATGAACTGTCGGAGGGGCTTTCCTGTACCAGACACGACAAAGGGAGTACCATTCTCTGAAAGCGATGGAGGGTAAGCATTCTTGCTGTAGATTAGGAAAGGCATTCGGACATACTCTTCGCGAGGTAACATTTATGGATCAAGCCTGGGATGACATGCGAGTCCTCTAGATCGCTGCGATACGAATTAGCCCAGTGTAAATAAATATAATCAGACACTCACAAGTTATCGTGTGGACCGAAGACATTGGTCGGAATCGCAGATGTGAAGTTGCATCCAAATTCTTCCTGGTATGCACTAATTGAGGGATGGATGGTTAACAACAGTTACTGATCAGAGGGACATAAATTCACTGATTCTGAACATCCACCATCCGCTTCGCATGGGCATAGCCAAAGTTACTTTCGTGGGGTGGTCCGCTATGGATTTTGTTTTCGTCAAGTGGATATTCAACCTTGTCGGGGAAAACGCAAGTGGAGAGGCAGGAAATGACCTTTTGGGTGTTGAATTTGTACGATGTGTGGAGGACATTGTCGTTGATCAGGATGTTGTCTCGCAAGAACGTTAGCTGTAATACATTAGTTAGGTGAGCTAATCGAGAGCCAAAGAAGCAAAAATCTTACTTTGTATTTCATGTTCTTGAAAAGCCCTCCGACTAGGTTGATGATATATCAGCATGATGTCAATCATGATAGTATGATAAGATAATGTACCGAGAGCAGCCAAATGGATAACATGAGTTGGCTTGTATTTCTCGAACAACTTCTTTGTCTCCTCCGGGTCCCTACGGGCGATGTTGGTGCGATCTGACTAGATAGAATCTCAATAAGCTCACCTGAGATCTGCCTCGCGAGAATTTGCGAATATCCAAGTCTCATTTGGTCTCTTTCCAAACCGAGATCCCTCTGGTTCAGTGTCGATGATATGTTGGATGGCTTTTCCTACGAGGCCAGTGCCTCCAGTCACGAGAATCACGGTGGCCATGGATGATCAAAGTACAAGCTAAGGTTTTAGTGTCTTGTTTGCTATAAACGCTATGATAACAATGATAAGAGTGCGTTCTGCGAATCAAAACTTGAAGCTTGAGTACGCACGTTGCACTGATTAGATTGTATCTGAGTAAGGAAACCGACAAAAACCGAATGTAAGTGTCTATTTATTCCCACCTTCCTTTCCCACTTGCTCATGAAAAGTCACAAGCGCTACTCAATACATAGCTCTTCATTATCCGCACACAGCGGTAGCCCTCAGTGAAATCCTCACAAGGTCATAGCGCTCTCTGCGACAAGCAGATTCCATTAACATCGATTATCATGGATGGCCAGAAGATAGCAAAAGAGGTTTATGGCCTGGCGCACTCGAAAGAACCGGTCGCTCCACTCGTGAAAGAGGCGCTGGATGTTATTGATCAGGTGTTGGACCATTATGGGTGAGTTTCATGTCGAAACATAAATGTAGTGGTAAGCTTATGGAGGGGTTTGATGAAGACAGGAGCACATATCATTGAGCTTCAATGGAGGAAAGGATTGTACGTAAAATGCTACTGAACACTGACCAAGGAGACACTGAGCAAGTTTGGCTATTCATCTCATCATTAGGTACAGTCTTGCTGCACCTGTATGCAGCAGCCCTAGCCCACCGTGTGGGAGCTTCACAGGGGCTAAAGCCAGTCCCCGCGATCTACATTCCCGTCCCATCACCATTCCCGGAGCTTGAAGTGTTCATTACAGAGACTTCTAGGCTTTATGGTCTCGACCTATATACTTGTGCCCCATCTTCAGATGCCTCAAACCGGCTTCCCGTGGAAAGCGTCACTCCAGGCATACCCGGTACACCTTCGGGTCTTACTAATGGCAACGGCCATATCAAGGACCCCTTGTCACAGCCTGTTGGCATGTCGCGGGGAGGTGAAGGAATGAGGAGGGCATTAGCCATTTACAAAGAGAGACTTCCTCACATTCAAGCTATCTTGATTGGGACTCGGCGAAGCGATCCACATGGTGGTATGTCTCTATCAAAGCATATACCGTTTTTGTTGCGAATTCAACCTATTCTCTTGTCTGCTAGCTACACTCTCACACCGCAATATGACGGACCCTGGTTGGCCCGTATTCGAGCGCATCAACCCCATCATAAACTGGTCGTACTCTGATATTTGGGCCTTCCTGAAGGCACTCGATATCCCATATTGTAACCTGTATGATCAAGGGTAAGCCTTATTTCCCACCGATATGTTGCACTTCGTCGGTCTTTCGGGAGTCTGACAAAAGTATTGCTTCAGGTTCACATCACTCGGATCGACATACAATACTTATCCTAACCCTGCGCTCCTTATTCCTGTCTCGGGTACCCCGTCAGGCAACTCCTCTCTCCCGTCCTTCACGATCATCGCCGCCGACCCGAGTACAATCTGTTTCACCGAATCGAGTCACGTATCCGCAGTTCCGCTTGCTATGAATGGCCACACAAACCACGCAGATTCATCTAATCAGCCTCGGTACAAGCCAGCTTATGAGCTCGTTGATGGAAGTCTGGAACGTGCCGGAAGAAGTTCAGCTACTACAGCATTTGCGTCTCATTGTTGAATATCTTCTATTTGGTTGTACCTGTTATCTTTCGAAAGTATCACGATTGTTTGTAATAAGATAAGAAGCCTGTTAGAAGCACCTGTTGTATGTATTGTGTGGTCTTAGTTGTCTCTGTAACTTCGAGTTTATCTGCACTTTCAATATCATTCATATTCCTGTAGTGTGCAAGGCCGGCTTCTGTCGTTATTAAATTACTTGTCTGCAGTACAGTGGGTATCAAAGAACGTTGGACAGCATGTTCATAGTTCAGGCAATGCTGATACAAAACAAAGAGACATCATCTGGCGGCGTCAAACAGCTGTTTGTCACCTGGAGACCATAACCACATCAGAAATTCATCTACTCGGGCTTCGTAGAGTCATTCTGCGATTCTATATCGTCCAACGGCACCCGTTCATACTTTGATCCATCTCGCTCCCCAGATTTGGGCGTTCGAGATTCCATGTGCTTTACCCAAGTGTAGTAGATCGAACCACCTAAAATAATAGCTATCGAAGATGCACGGCCACTAGCGGATTGCACTGATAAGAAAGAATGTGTCAAGCTAAAACAAGGAAAGGACGCACGAAGTGATGATATCATGGAACAGCCACATTCCCAAAAGCGAGGCTGCCACACCACGTACCGCAGATGAAACCATGTGCGTTATTGGAGACGTAACTTTGATGGACAACAAACTTGCGATACTCATCAGGAAACCCAGAATACCCTGAGTATCACTTCAGTGCGTGGTTGGTTGCGAGGGTGCGGATGGACTTACGGTGATTAATGATCCCCACATAAAGGTTTGTAAGGGGGTGAGCTCTCCTTCTGCTGTGATGAAGGTGGATGGTGTGAACAATAGTTCCATGACCGATGGAAGTTCTCCCATAATCACCATTATTGGTGCCAACACCAAAATGCTCAGTAGATTGGTGTACCAAGAGAGATGCAGTGCGCTACCCTTGACGACATCTAAACTTTTTTTGATAACAACAGAGTGCAAGGCAGTAATAGCAGAGCTTGCAACACCGAAAGAAACACCAATGACCGAGATGGGTGTGCCGTCAAGGAACACACCAACAAAGAACCCAAGGGTAACGATCGAACAGGAAACCAAAATCCGCAGTGATGGACGCGACTGAAGGAGGAAGTAGGACGTGCAGACTGTGAAAGGGAGTACAAGCCCTCTGGCAACTTGGTAGAACGACGCATCGACATATTTGAGAGTATAGTTACTGAAACTGTTGTTTTAATAATATAGTCAGCTATTCCTAATTTTTTCTGCTGAGAAAGAAATGGCAAGATACCTGAGACCGACAACATTCAGACCAACCATCGGTGCCAAGCCTTTGAATAATTGCATGTCGATATATAATGGGACTTGCAATAATCCAGTCGCATGCGAGATAAGGAATAGTATGACGGCGATTAGAAGCTGAGTGAGGAGAAAAAATAGTGGTGCAGCGGTTGTTTTTAGGACCCATTTGTTACTATCAACCAAGTCAACCTTAGATGGGATGGGGGCTCGAGGAGAGGCACTTACGCCATAACCATCTTTCAAAGGAGAGTATTATCAGTACTGTGGATTGTAATTGAATGTTAAAATAAACTACACACCGCTAATGCAGCTACGAGATAGAATGTGACGGTCCCTGTCTAATCATTGTAGTCGCTCAGTGATATGACCCGGGCGATATGATGGAATTAGGCTCACCACAAGCATCTTACTATTCTGTGCTTTTGCAGCATGTTGAAGGGGCATTTTTCGGACGTTTGATGGAACAGCAACAGCAGCTTTTTCTAAGAGTGAAATCTGGTTTGATGTTGGGTTGTCGCTATCGGCTCTAGTAAGCTGGGCCTGTTTCTTGACCTCCGTATACAGTGATGCTCTAGAATTAAGATAAGGCGGAGAATCCAAGTGTCAGCTCCAAATATTAGAAAGGGGAAGAACGAAGAAAAATTCACAGGAATCCCGTACTTTACGGTGTTGCAACCGCAGCCACCGCCAGCACAGAGCCACGGAGGCTATGTAACCGTGACCGTGTACGTAACCGAGACCATTGAACGCGACAAGAACGCGACGCGCCTTTTGCTTCTGCTTTCTACAGCTCTTTTCCTTGCCGTGTCTTTTTACTTTGTTTTAGTCCTTGGAAATAGTAAAGATTAAAGACACAAGATACTTCAATCATTTTCTGCAAAATTTTCGAGGATGGACTCCCATCAACCAAGTCAGGAGCGAGATTCTGTACCGCCGCCACCCACCATTCGAAATGCCTGTCAGTAAATACTGCTTCACATCCCAAAGAAATGGAATGGTTGATTAACCAAACTATGTCTGCGTAAAGATCCCGACGACACCATTCGTATTATGCTTGCAACAGACAATCACATCGGTTATTTGGAAAGAGACCCTATTCGAGGACAAGACTCGATCAACACTTTCCGCGAGATTTTGCAGTTGGCAGTGAAATATGATGTAAGTGCAGATTTGTAATTTTAGTCATCTATAGCTCTCCTGCAAGCATTACTGTGGTCAAAGTCTGCGAGCAGTGCGGCGTCTTGCTCACCAAACCTGTCGGTTTATAGGTAGACTTCATCCTTCTCGCTGGAGACCTTTTCCATGAAAACAGACCATCCAGGGATTGTTTATACCAAGTCATTGCTCTCCTTAGAGAATACACATTAGGCGATAAGCCAGTCCAAGTAGAACTTTTGAGTGATCCGGAAGAAGGTAAAGCAGAGGGCTTCAAGTGAGTATCATCAATATACTGTCAGGACGTTCTCATCCAACTATTTCATCTGGAAGCTTCCCAGCTATTAATTATGAGGACCCAAATCTCAACGTCGGTATCCCGGTTTTCTCAATTCACGGTAATCATGATGACCCCCAAGGCGCTGGTCCAGTGAGTATTCCTTATTCATCCGGAACAATGTCTTATAGTGTCCTTTAGGAAGGTGCTCTCTGTGCCCTGGATGTCCTATCCGTCTCTGGTTTGATGAATTACATGGGAAAATTTGACCTTCCTATCAAAGATGCAGAATCAACTGGGATTGCAGTACGCCCGGTCCTCCTACGCAAAGGTAACACACAGCTAGGTCTTTATGGAGTTGGCAATGTCAAAGATCAGAGAATGCATTTTGAGCTCCGGAGCAATCGTGTACGGATGTATATGCCAAGGAACAAAGACGAGTGGTTCAATATATTACTTCTGCATCAGAACCGGTAAGGCAGTCGTGTAGGTCAAGGCTGTGAAGGCTTATGAGTTGCATCCCGCAGTGTGCGCCACGGCCCTCAGGAGTACGTTCCAGAGGGCATGTTTGATGACAGCATTGACTTAGTCGTGTGGGGTCACGAGCACGATTGTCGAATAGTACCTGAGATTGTAGCTGGAAAACCGTATCTCATCACGCAACCTGGCTCATCCGTAGCTACGTCGCTAGCAGATGGAGAGGCCATAGAGAAGTAATCCTTCATGTTTATAAGATGTGCATATAGTCTGACTGATTTAACAGACATGTCGCACTGCTTCAAATACAAGGCAAAGAATTTCAATTGACGCCAATACCTCTGCGGACAGTACGGCCTTTTGTCTTGGAGGACATCCACCTTGGTGAAGTATCCGACGAGGAGGGACTTGACCTTGGTGATCAAATGGCAATATCCAAGTTTTTGAAGTCAAGGGTGATCGTGATCGCTTTGTTATGGCATAAGAAGCTGATGATAGTTAGGTCAATGCATTGATTGATCGAGCCAATGCACTCTGGGACGAACGTAATGCTAGGGCAGTAGAGGACGGAGAAGAAGAACTTCCCCGGATGCTACCTTTAGTTCGTCTGAAGGTAAGCCAACTCTTCAGTTCTTTGGTTCAATAGTAACTTTGGTGGCAGGTCGACACCACGGGCGTCAGCGAAATGTCCAACCCTATACGGTTCGGTCAGGAGTTTCAAGGACGCATTGCTAATCCTCGTGATGTCCTCGTCTTTCACCGTTCGAAGAAATCGGCCGCCCGCAACGCCAAAGTGGCTATCGATCAACCCGAACTCAGCATTGATGATCCTGAGTTATCGATATCCGAGAAACTCTCAAAGGTACGCGTGCAGACGCTTGTAAGGGAATATTTGGCTCCCCAAGAGCTGCAACTATTGGGAGAAGCAGGCATGTCAGATGCTATCCAAATGTTCGTGGAGAAAGATGATCCTCACGCTATCCAATCGTACGTTCTTCCCCTTGTCTGTCGTTATAGCTGATGGTTGAGATGTTTAGGCATGTATCTGTTGCTTTACGTTCATTAATGAAAGGGGTAGCAGCTAACGGAGACGTTAACGAGGGTGATCTCGACGATGTGGTACGTTTGTGGCCTTTACAACAATAATAAAAAACTTACTTTGTTGAGAAAGCTTCTCAAAGCTAAAGAGAGACAGGATAAGGAATACATCGAGAAAGTGAGGACAGGAAAATCATCCAATGCCAAGGCAAGTTTACCGGTTCTAACTTATAATCTTGATTTAATCAATCTTCTTCTAGGGCAAGGCAAAAGCGACGGGCGATGAGTCTGACGCTGCATCTGTCGATTCTATGATGATGGACGTGGACGCTGCCGGTGGCTCCGATTTCGAAGCACAGTCTGACGAGCCTCGGCCCAAGAAAACTACTGCAAGGAAGCCTGCAGCGGCCAAAGCATCCGCAAAAAAAGCACCTGCGAAGGGACGTGGCAAGAAAGCTGTCGTTCCAGAATCCGATGAGGAAATAATAGACCTCTATGACGACGACGACGATGAGGAAGAGGAACCCCCAAAAACTGCGAGAAGGACTAATCGTGCCGCAGTACTCAGGTGAATCTTTCTTCAGCTCAGTTTCTAGATTCCCGCTTTTCTGATATCTTTGCGGTAGTCAACCTAGTACGGCAGCCAAAAAAACTCCGGCCAAAAGGGCGGCCGTCACGAAGTCTAAACCGTCAACTCAATCGTCTCAAGCAACGCTGAGCTTTGCTCCATCTGGAAGAACATCCAATCGAGCCGCTGCTTCCAAGGCTCGAGGGAAGATGACGGAAGTGGTAAGGTTATCTTAACTTCCAGGCTCCATGATTATATTAACGAAGTGGGCGATAGCTCGATCTGGATAGTGACTAGCGATGTTGGTAACCAGTATGACCGTGCCAACTTTTATGTTAAAGAGGTGCGTTGTTTTTTTGCCCTTGTATTTTGTTTCGTAGCTAGATTCATGCTGCTCCGATTCCAGGGAACATATTGATTTCATTTTTGTCTAACGTATACGGAGGTTAAATGCGTCGGCACTATTCCAACTATTGGTGCCGTCTCGGAAAAATCTGGTCTTTGTTTTACAATTGTTTGGTTGAACGGATCTCCTTTTCTCATCATTGACATTCCACTCCATGTTCAGTCTAGTTCTCGCATTGCTGTTGTGTCCGCTATTTAAATCCGATTAATGGTCCCGCATTTGACGGGACTTTTCGCTGCTTATTGAATTGCTGAGGCTGTACTTATGGCATCGCGAAAAAGTTTGGATAGAAGCCGACGGATGCTCCAACGCCGGGGCCCAGGAGTCAGGAGGCAACAATCTCAAGATAATATGTATAGGCCAAGATACTGTGTAAGTGTTCGATAATGGACGTAGCGAATGGAGAGGTGGCAGTGTAAGTGGTGCCAAGTGCTTCTAGGGCTGAGTTCTCTTCCTTGTCCAGCGTTAACTTACCATGGTACTCTATAATTTAAAACTTTGACTGCGAGAATTCAAACTGACCAAATTTCTACTAGAACAAATCTGCAGCGCTGCAACTCCGAGCCGGAGCACGCAGCGGCATACGGCCCGGAATAGTCCGACCATACTCACAGCAAGATGAGATTGGACGCAACACCAGTGCTCCCATGTGACGGGGCCGCAAGTACTGGTGCAATCTGAGTCTCAGCCTCAAAATTCGCCTTCACACAGTGTCACAGTTGTATGGCCCTTCCAATTCTCCCTGTGGAGCTGATTTTCAGCATTCTCGCTGTCGCACTTCGGAACGAGCCTACTCCCAGCAATATTCTTTGTGCATCCCCGGGGTTTTTCAGAATTGGCCAGCTCATACTCTATGAACATCTGATCTTCCGCTCTCTGTACCAACTAGCACAATTCTCGAAGGTGTCTTCGCTTCCATGCGCTCCACGGTCCATCACTCTAGATTTTACTGGGAAAAGCGGTGATTTCCATGTCTTCAAATTCCTGAGAGATGCATTGCAAAGGATAAAAGATCACAGTGCCGCCTCAGCTTGCCTCGACGAAAATGACATGATTCCCTTAACCAGTCTGTCTCTACGACTACATTCTTATGCGCGAGACACAAGTCTTGACTGCATCTCCGATGCCTTGCGTTTGATAAGGTGAGTAGATAAATACACGAAGCCATCCAACACTTACCTTCCTTTCACACCGATGTTTAGCCCAGAGTCCTTCACCTGGACAGGACCAGACCCTGAACATCATTTCTCCACAGCTGTAAGTTTTCCCGGACTTAGACTGTACAAGTAAATAAATATAGTGTGTTCTAGATCGTTGCTCCAGTCTCGATGCTCTTGTTCAGAGCATTCGAAGGTTGGTCAAATATTCAGCACATAAAATTATCAAATATCGCCTTTTGCGCACCCGACCTCAGGGTTGTCGTTTCCCCACTTCTCCCTTTAATCCCTACCCTGCGTACTCTGTATATCGGACAGGCAACCTTTTTGTCCCCGTTTCCGATCGCTGCTATGTTCTCCTTAGGGGATATGCCGAATCTACAGCAAATTCGGCTGGTGGATACGTACATGGGGAGCATATGGGGATCCAGATTAAGGAGGGATGATATTGAGACTGCCTATATGTGTCTGGCGCAGACTGCCGGCAGCATAGGTAGCGATACTCGAGCCCACGATTTAGGCCGTATCAGAAATCTAGTCCAATGCGAGAAACAGACAGAAAGGATCATGGGCGGTGATCGGGTTGAGGGGAGTGTACTCGCGCTCTGAACTTTCTCACTCGTCGGCCATCATGCATTATCCACTATGGTACAGACTTCTTATCACGCAATCGTATTTACGTCCCAAGTTGTTACCTCGTACAATGTATATGTGTAGTAGGGAATTTGACAGCAAGCTTTCCTGTTTCGTCCCGGGGACCTAGTACGTCAAGAATACAGTAGTTGTGGTGTGAAAAGGTACATCATATTTCGACTTCGCGGACACCATCTTTGTCGACAACCTTTACCTTATACCTCCCAGGGCTGACAACCAGCCGCTTGGCTACCTCATCCACGCATCTTTTCAGTGTGGCCAATCCTTCTTCCAATGATGCTTCAGGGTCATGATACCTGAGGGAAGCACTGGTTAGCAAACGCCTTTCACCAGGTACCCGTGTTCCGTGTTCAGGAAGCGCACGAGGTACAAAGCACATGACTGATGTAATGTACTCGACTTGGGACATAACAAAAGACTAGATTAGACATACCGGTCGAGCAAACTTAGAGCAAAGTAACTGCCATAACCATGAGCACCAAACGGCACATCCACCTGCGTTCCCAAATAGTCGATCCAGTACAATTTTGGCTCATGTGTCGCCGTGTCGTAGCCGCCGACCAAGAGGTTCACAGAATACGGGCTGCGTGAGCGGAGCGAGTCTGCTAGTGAGCGACGAATCCATGATGCAGCAGCGGATGGACGAAGGGGATAGAGGTTGCGGATTTGGTACAGACGTATGTTGCGTTCTACGAATTCTGCGAACTGAACGGTGTCACCTAAATGCACAGTGATTGCATCAGCAATAGACATAAATATGATGCAAGCGGGACGCACCTGGCTCTCCTGAGTATGCCATGAGCAAGTGAGGGCTGATTTCCTTAATCTTGTCCTCATCCACCTTCATCTTGACTATAGACCGAGCAGCTGTAGTATCGGCTGCAACGATCACATATCCTTTCCCTGTGAGCGCAAATGAAGTCTCCATGTTGTCTGGATGTTCTGTGTAGAGGTATGTTGTGGCCTTTAGATATGAAGCGTATGGTTTCCTGAATACGCGTCGAGGTGATCTGGTATGGCGACGCGCGTCTCGGGCAAGGCCGAGGTGTGACCCTAACCTCACTACGATTGTCCATGGTTCGCGGGACTCTCAAACCAAAACGCTGTCAGACCCGGGCTTCGTTTTTGTTATTTTGCCATATCAGTGGTATCGTATTCAATAATTTTGTGCGGGAGTCTCAGCATGAATGGACAATAGTACACGCGTGTGTACCCTCAGATCTCAGACTATTTCTCATCGGGCTTCGGGTGCAAGTTCGGACACACAACTTTCTTGGCTAGGTCTTTCGCTACCGGATCAACATATGTGAATGTTATAGGGTTGGCGCTTTTCTACAAAATCACCGCCCGTGCACACTTTTCCAGGGTCACTGTACTCTTAGCAGTAACCATTCCATCCTGGATGGCCTGGTTTCAAATATTTCAAGATGGTCCCGAGTACGAAGCCAGGAGAAACAAGCCTTCCTTCGCACCTCCTAATTTGACCCTCAAGGATGTGCATGATGCTGTTCCTAAACATCTTTTCCAAAAGAACACGCCAAAGAGTCTTTTCTATGTTTTTCGTCACCTCGTTTTCACTTACGCTTTCTTTTTACTCGCTACACGTATCGACGACCTTCTATGGCTAGCTGGTTCACGCCTAGGTATCAAATCTGCTGGGCAGATAATTATTCGCATTTTGTGTTGGTCATCGTACTGGTTCTGGCAGAGTATAGCGTTTACTGGTATATGGTGTCTGGGTAAGATTTCTATGCTTCTAGGTTCTTCTCTCACCAATCTAAGTGTGACATCTATCGTCAATGGTAGGACACGAGGTGTGTACTTTGATATCTCGATATTTTGTACTTAAAATGATACTGTTATAGGCAGGCCACGAGGCTCTATCATCCAAGCCGCTCATAAACACTGTGATTGGTCTACTCCTGCATACGTCCATACTAGTCCCATATTATGCCTGGCGGGCGACCCATCGCACTCATCATGTCAGTCGACAGGTTGTCGCGCGTATACCGCTTCTCGCAACTAATAGTTATCCTGCCAGAAATCCACCAACCACCTAGAACGCGATGAGACGCACATCCCTCCTACACGACATGACTTCAAGCTTCCTGATGGCAAAATTGCAGTGGCTATGGACTACAAAGAACTTCTGGAAGAAACACCCGCTTTCACTCTGTTCAAGTTATTCATGAGACAATTCCTGTATGTGTAGCGTGGGTTTTTATGCGGAGATAGGAACTTCATTGATAGGTCTGATATATTTTCCAGCGGGTACCAGCTTTACCTTTTGTAAGAACACGTTGACCGCTATGACGTGATTCATGATATCTGACAAAATGAACAGCCACAACCGCAAGGGAAATCCGAAGTATCCGCCGTGGACAAGTGTGAGTCGTGGAACATTCCGGCACTTCATACCAGTCCCGGTCTAATGAGATTATAGCACTATGTACCATCATCAGCGATATTCAAACCGGAACACCGTGAGTCGACGCCTCTCCATCTCGATATATTGGATTCAGTTGATCAATTGGAGCCTCTGGGTAGGGAATTCGATTATCGTTTCAAATGTTGCTATTTGTACAATGCTTGCTATACTGGGTTCGTATATTAATAATGCTGGCTGGCTTGCAGCATGGAAATACTACTTGGTGCCCTGGTTTGTGAGTAATCAGTTCTTTATAACTGCGCGTGTCATATAATCTGATTATTACTGGTGCGCTTACAGTTAGCTAACAACTGGTTAGTGGCTTGAGAAATGACACTGAGCGCCTTATCTAACCATCTATTTTTAGGATCGTTACCTTCACTTATTTGCAGCACAGCGATCCGACTATACCTTATTATCGCAAAGTAAGCTACTCTTCGCTGTCATGTACGCAATGATGGGTTGAGCACATCTTTCATTGAGGATCAATGGACCTTTGCTCGAGGAGCGTTGGCTACGGTTGATAGGCCCTTTTTTGGGTGGATTGGGCGTATTTTCCTTCACAACGCAAGTCTTCTATGTCGTGTAGGATGATGCGCAACGCCCTCAAAGTCGTCTTCTATTTGAATTGGCAGATTGCTCATGACCA
The DNA here is from genome assembly GCF_000218685.1 of Serpula lacrymans var. lacrymans S7.9. Taxonomy (NCBI): domain Eukaryota; kingdom Fungi; phylum Basidiomycota; class Agaricomycetes; order Boletales; family Serpulaceae; genus Serpula; species Serpula lacrymans. Next base: position 1,929,358 of record NW_006763294.1, on the reverse strand, counting down.
CGTCGCGCACCACTTCTTTTCTAGCATACCATTTTGTGCGTGTTGAATTAATGTGTCATGGATCATAAATAACACGCGATTCCCAGACAATCAGCCGCAGGTAACAGAGGCAATCAAGCCTGTCCTCGGCGAGTATTATAATTATGATTCTTCCGTGAGTCTTTTGAATTGGTTTTTGGGTGTCAGTGCGTTTCCGGGACCCAGGGCTGAAGTTACCATTCTGTATGGTGTTGTCGGCTTTAGAATACCTTCTATTCGCTCTGGCGGTCGTTCACGCAGTGTACGTTCGTGGAAGCGGACGGTGATGTCGTTTTCTTCAAGAATCAGCAGGGACAGGCGGTTCGCGAGTGCAGAACTTGATATATGGGATGAGAGTCTCGGCGGGCGATTGCAATCTGGCTTCTGAGAGCGTTAGATAGGCTGTTTCTGCTTACAGAGAAATCTTTGTTGATGGAGGGAACATATCTGATCCGCAATTGGTGGGAGAGTATGATATCCATTTGGGATGTGTGGCGTGTCTTGGGAAAAGCCTATGAATTTGCTTCGCCTCTTGGAAGTGAGCCATATGCATCCGTATGTACGATTACGATGTGCGAGTTCCTGGCTAAATCACCGTTGCTACCTTTGCCCTGGAAGCGCGAGAAACGTTCGCTTTTACAAGACGACCACCTTGGGAACACTGCGGTAAATCCCCTCGAAGGCTTTCTGTGCTCCGCCAGTGCGGCGTCAAGGTTGAATGTGGTGCGAGCCGTACACACGGACGGATTTTATTCGACAGTAATGGTTATCCTCGTACTTTCCAGACCGCCTTGTCAATTGCATGTTCCCAAGCTTCTCACCAGCATTACTGATTTGGATTGGGGGAAGCCTTCTTTCTAGTCCTACTATAGACTTACTTTGTGGCGGACCGCCGGTGATTCTGACATGCCTTTATGGATGGCGATAGCGCTGAGTATCTAGCGATATCATGGACAGACATAAACTTTCCCGCGTATTCTGTCAACAAGTCCTCATCAGTAATCATTCATCATACGTGTACAACAATGTCTCCGCCGAGCCACCTATATCGAACAGGTCCAGGGATCCGCAGGGCTCCACGTTGCAATTCCTATGGCAAAACAGCTCTGCAGCGGGAGCTTTCCATTGACCCTTTGGATTGACTCAATGTCTACCGGGGCGGCTATGGCCACGTGTACGTACCTTTGGAGTCTTTTCCGAGAAGTCCTCATGCTCGACTAGGACACGGAGAGGCGAAAGCCATCACCAGATTCGACCAGGCCGCTCTTCCAGACATGCCATAGGAACATTCAAGTTTATATATAGCTTCAGTGGAAGTCTTCATGTCCTGATAACGAATAAATATTGGGCTTCATCTCCAGCTTTTACGGTCAGACAACAAAGTCCCCCTTTCACAACACTTTGTCCATCATGTCTTCACGATCATCCACGATGTCGGCCAGTGCAGTGTCCTCTTCTTATGACAACTATCCCTGCCCGTCCTCATCATCATCATCGGAGGGTGTCATATACGACGTTTACCCAAAAGTATCTCGTCGATCAAAGTCGGCAGCTTGGGTCGACCCCACTTCCTTTTCAAACTACGGGGATGTCTCTCAAATAAAAGGGAACGTATCCCCCTATGTAAAACAACTCATCTTGAATACTTTCGTTGCCTACGGGGCCGGCGATGAACAATGCTTTGGACACACTGTTGCAAAGTCTGTCAAGTTTATTGATATCAGCGTCGAAGAAAATAGCGACAAGAAAGGTCGTATGGAAGCCACAACTGTCGCAGAAGTCATTGTAACAAAAAGTTCGTTTTCTGTTATATCTAAAGGACTGTTAATTTATTTGTGATTATCAGGTATGCTCAACGGAGCTGGAATGCTTCACGGCGGATGTATAGCATTCCTCATTGATAAGTTAGTCCTGGCTCATCTCCAAGTTGAATAATGTGCTCATGTAATTGTCATCCAGTTGTTGTAGTACACCTCTCATAGCCCTCGGGCTGATCCAAAACGTGAACGGCGTTGGGGTGACCCAAGCCATGAATGTACTCTTTCACTCGCCAGCGCCTTTGTAAGCTTCTCCGTGCTCGGAAATCCCTCTTTCTTTCTCAAGCCCTTCACAGGGGGACATGTCTTCACATAATCAGTACTTCGATAGCACTTGGTGGAAGAATCATGAGTGCACGATGCGAGGTACGTTAACTTTCTTCGCTGTCGCACATGTTCATAGCTAAACGACGTCACGTGTCAGGTCGTCAATAAAGACTCGGGAAGAATTGTTGCCTCCGCCTACTTGAACAAAATGCAACCTGTCATAACCAAATTGTGAATTTCCTGTTGTGGACTGACCTATATAGACCATGGATAGACTTATACCACTGTATCAACTTAATGTAAAAGTAGCATCCGCATATGTGATATCAGTACACGGCGTACATAGGTCACTATAGAATACGGCTTCGTATACCCGAAATACCCATGTACCAAAAATTGTCACATGTAGAATTATGATATACATCTTTTTCATTTCGTATACTCTTCTTTTAACAAACGAGCAGCCTGTTTCGTCATTCGGTGAACAAGATTAAGGCAAAAAAGGTAATGGCTAAAACCTACCATTTCGCCGAGTAAATATGCGACAGATTGGGTGTGAGCAACCACTGGGAAAGGTACCACGCTGATATCTTTGGATTTTTATCAGGAATATCCCCTTCTGGGGCTGCAATGGGAAAATCACTGGGCGCAAAAACTAACCTGCGATTCGAAGCCCTTTTACTCCCTGTACACGGAAGGCGTTATCAACAACTCCACGCGTATCTTTGGTTCGCATTGAACACGTTCCACCAAGATGCCATACTGCGCGGACATCAAATGATTATTTAGGAGCGGTTCCAGAACAGAAGTCAGTCATAACATAGTTAAGGACAAAGGGAACTTACGTGTGGAGACTCTGTCTCTGATAATCTCAATCAACTTATCCTTTGACGGTGTTTCCTCTGCTTCCAGAAATTCGGCCCAAGCCGGTGTCCTGGAAATCTCGTAGGACTTTTCTAGTGCAGCGACGAGTAATTCTCTATCCACTTCTTCTTTCAGCTGGTTTACAACAATTCGTGGCAACTGAGTAGTGGAGGCATCAGCATCCGCTGGAGCGCTGGCCAGGGTCACCGAACCACGCGACACAGGTGTCAGTAAAACATTTGAAATCGATATATATGACGTTTCCAATGGGTCTGGCGCTTGTGTCAGACCATGGCCATAATGAACCATTTGTTCGATATGGGGAGCACCAGGTCGGAAAAGGTACTTCTCCTCTAGAGGAGTAAATGTCCTGAGAGATGGCTTCGAGGAGCTGTAGAAAAGACGGAAGGGCAAGATTTGAGAAATCTGAGAGCGCAGATATTCTAGCCATGAGAAGGATACAGACGTCTGATCTGGCGGCAGCGCTGTCCTTAGCCTATCTCCAAAATTAGAAAATGCCATCCATTCATATAGCAGGCCTGGGTGAAATGTCAAGGCAAGAAAAGCAAACATTGTACCATGAACAGCCGGTCCGCTGACATCTTCAAATATAAACTCACCACTCATCAGACCACTCTTTGTCTTCGCCCACTTGTCTACATGCCGAGCGGAAGTTTTCAAAGTAGCAAAATCTTCCACGGTATCCCTGCGCTTGTGGTCCTTCACTTTGAACCTGTCGGAAGTCCAAAAACAGGACGCATCAGATGTAAGGAATACAGTAATTCGCATGAGACATAACGACCTGACATCTACGAATGGGTGTTCCCACAAATTCTCTCCTACTTCCGGTGAGTCCACGATAACAGATATGCCATGTTCGGTAAGCTGACCCGCGGGTCCGATGCCCGACCTGTTGGAAAAAATATCATTTGAATACAGATGGAGAAATAGAGTGATTGCACTCACAGAAGCATCAGATGTGCGCTCTTCACCGTCCCCGCAGTAAGAATCTTTCCACCAATGAGTAATCATCGTCACCAAATAAGAAACACGATCGGAAAAAACGTACCACTTCATGACTTGCCCTTATGAAGCCAAAGGGAGTGTGCACACCTATGGCTTTGGGTTCTTCTCCCATCACTTTCACATCCTCAAAAACAACTCGCTGAACCTCAATCGAGGTCCAAATCTCAAACCTTCTGGCTGCCTCTCCGGTCTCCGGCTGTCGTTTCATCTCTTCGGCTGCAGCCCGCACATACGCATTCGCGGAACATCTAAAGCCGTTCTCATCGAGACACTCCATCATCTCACCATACCCCAGCAAATCTCCGTTATTCAGACCATCAAGTCGTTGAAACCCAGCTTGTCCCAGAGAAAGTGAGGCAGTGTCAGACCAGTAGTGGTCCCGCGGCGTATCCTTCACGGAGCGAACACTTATAGGCCCACCTGTGGGTTTCTCAATCTGATAAGAGGGAGAAAAAGTCAGACAACTGGGAAATTTACTTCAAGGCTCCCAAAGCATCGGTTTTACCTGACTGAAATAGTGAACCACTCTTTTCCAGGAGAACTCCTCGTTGCCAGCGAGTTGCGCCCATAATTCGTAATCATCTGAGCAGAAAGCAGGAACGAGGTTTGCTAGAGTGGTGATTTATGGGAGAAAGCTAAAACCGTACCTTTCGCTCCGCGTGTCCAGATCGCCCAGTTAATGCATGAAGATCCTCCAAGTACCTTCCCTGAATTTATGTATAACCATTATAATGACGTATGCTAGTATACTGTGAGATTGCTTACCACTGCTGATCTTCAGCTCGTGGGGACAAAATTGACCTTCAGAGACAGTCGAATACTCAGCATCAAACGAAGAGCCGTGCAAGGCCCGTGTTTGTAAAATATAGTCCATGCATCCTTCCAACTCTGGATGTTGTTCAACACTGTGGGGAAATAGGTTCAGCACCCGACATATTATCCCTTGAGGATTATCAGGAATGAAGCTCACGATGTCCCTTGCTCTAGCAATAGAACACTGAATTTTCCACCTTCGGATAGTCGAGTAGCAAGAGCGCAACCGGCAGGCCTAGTAAATCGTCATAGACCAATGCCAAACATTCTACCCACGAGGAGAGTCTTACCCGCCTCCTACGACAACGAAGTCAAACTCGGGCGTAATGCGTACACCATCCTTATGGAACTTTGTCTTCTTGACAAACGAATGCTGGAACGAATAAACTAATCTCTGCATTATGATACAAGGCTTGAAGACTGAAGAAACTCCAAGCAATTAGCACATTCATTAAAAGGCTAGATGATTACTTGGTACGGACATATCCTTGGGGGATCAATCAGCAGTCAAGCAGCGGGTTTCTTTGATATGGGTGGAACGTGATGGTTTTATGACAAGTTTCTCCGTGCACTTTACTATGTATAGGGCCCTACATCTTCCGCACAAACTCAGCAACACTCTCCAAGAGAACCCGATCAAGCATTACAAGGCTCGGGGAGTAACATCAGCGCAGGAGATAACCCCGATAATGCAGGAGTCATGATATCTTCTGAGATACATTTCTGATCAGTTTGGCTCGGCCTTCGGGCAGAATCTTGATTGCACTCTGCTTTGGTCGACCATGAGGTCGATATGCCAGCTTGTCCCAGGGGTCTTTTTATCTGAACAAGGCTTTCATCGCACGCACAAACGACGCCGGTTAGCTTTGGAGTCCCAAGATTTATGCAGACAAGCACTGTAGGTTGCGAATTCGGAAGAAGATATGACAGGTCGTTGTGTTTCTCCGCTTATCGTGATTTTAGAAGTCGGCGAGCCATGAGCTGGTAATGGATAGTCATATTGTCTCATTGGCAAAACAGAAAGGAAACGAGCATAGGATGGTATTGCCAGAGCACGGTCTAACAAAAGTCAGAGCAAGAAAGCAATTTGACAAACGTCGTATGTCCTGAAGGAGATCACATGATTGACCATGATCATGTGATACGTGTTCATCTCACGCAACGCGACGCGCTTTCTTCAAGTCTGCTGTCTACGATAACGATTCAAGCTTTCCGGGTTCAGTACACTTTGTATATGTAACTAACATCATTACGCTGATATTTCATACCCAAACATTACTACTGACTTTGTTTTTGGACTTGTATATGATTAGACTCGGGATGACTCCCAAATACCGTGTTCTCGCCTCTCCTCCTCGAATTGGCTCTCGAGCGAAGGAGTTTTCACGGTGCACACACGCATATGATAAATTTGCACAGGCGCAAGAAAGTCAACAAGAGCCCAAGGATGATTCTTCTGATAGTTCGATTGAAATTATCGATGTGGTATTCGCGCCGAAGAAAAAAGAAGATACAAAAGCCTATAGTTCAAGGCCGTTAGTGAACATGTCTCATTCAATCGTAATATACTTACTCTAACCTCATTTATTTGATGCAGCATACATCCGTTTTTCCTGAAAAACAATCCCCGTGAAGCTGCCACTAAGACTCACAAGGATTTCGCTGGACAACATACAAAAACTACCAGTACAAAGCAAAGGGAGGGCGCGGGCGCAGCGGCTGTCACCTCAAAGAAGAGGGAATTCAAGAATGCTGCAGCCACCAACACCGACGATCCATATAATGCTTGCTCCCCTGGGGACGATTTATTCTTACCGCTATATGCAGACAAAACTGAAAATCTAGAAAGCTTCTCGCGACCAATCTCTACTTCACTCACAGGAGACCCAACTGAGTACGTACTTGTTATACATGTGCGCATATTCATTATACTTAAATCTCGCTCGATGCCATTTTCCTATAGTAATACAAGCAGCGAACAGAGTCCCACTGGTGGAACTGACCTCCCGACAATACCTCCACGCAAAGTAAAGAAAAATCCTGCGACAAAGCTGTCAAATTTGAAGAATACCCCTGCTTCGGATATCATAGGCGAAAAATCTCCAAAGACATATATACCTCAAGACTCCTCCAATGAACATATTAAAAGTATTCTTCCGTTATATTCGTACTTGGATTATTCGCCAAAAGCTTCAGCTGTATACATCAAAAATGAGGAACAAGCTAACGAACTAGTGAAGACATTAGAAGGGTACGTGTACACATAGTCGGATTATGAACGTCAGTGAATAAACTCTATAGTCCTTTGGGGTTTGACCTGGAATGGAGAGTCATGTGGTCTGCGGGAGCAGCTGAAAGGCGCACTGCGTTGGTGCAACTCTGTGACAGAAATACAATTTTACTTATTCAAGTCAGCGCTATGAAAAGTGAATGTTTCTTCGTATTTAACATGTCAATACGTTGACTGTGGGATTTTTAGGGTTTCCGCAAGGAGTACTTGTAAATCAATATTCTTCAAGATTATGGAATACATCTGATTATGTTTCACAGGATATTATTGAATCCCCCAGTGTAGTCAAAACGGGAGCCAACATTCTCAGTGAGTCTCGCTTTCTCGTAGCGGACCGTTATAGTCTCTTATAATGCACACGTCAAGATGATGGCGAGAAGTTATTCCGCGATTTCGGCATACACGCGCGTAATTTGGTGGAACTTGGTTCGCTCGCTCGACAGGCTGATCCACGCTTTGTGACCGTGTACAATCGGCAGATAGTTAGCCTAGCGAAGATGGTGGCAATGTATCTCCATAAAACACTCAAGAAGGGTAAAGAACGCACCGCAAACTGGGAAGGTGTTCTGAATAGCAAGATGATCGAGTGTGAGTTCTCGAATTATATATCAATTTTGCAGATGCACTCAACTAACTTCCGTGCTCTAGATGCTGCGAGCGATGCACATTGTGCATTGATGGTCCACGAGAGACTAATCCATATCGCTGCGAAGGCAGGAAGAGCTTTGGACCCATCTGCATCCACCAGTGTAGTTAACACCGATCGAAGCTCAAAGTTGAACCAAACTTCTCGGACAATATCTAATTCTAGTCAAGGCTCCGGATCGACGCAATTTTCACGGACCAGCTTTGCTGTTGCATACAATGAACCACCCAGGCCCCAACACTTACGCGCATTTAACTTGTGGCATCACAGAAAGATGCCTTTGAAAGAAATGTGCATGACATTGAAAAGTAAAGATAGAGCCGAGCCATTAAAAGAGAGCACAGTAATGTAAGTGTAATGATCGCAAGCTCCAGATTGGGCTAAATGCCGTCCCGGAAGATCGTATGTTATCGGTGCCTTGCAAGCAGACACTTCGCTACCATTCAATATGGATAAGTTAAAAGAACTAGTACGGATGGAATCAAGTAGCTGGCAGCGGCACAGACAGTGGATCCTGGAAAATGGAAGCCGTTCATAACCGGGGAAATTCTGGCTTTTTCAATATTTATACCTCCCAAAATTTATGTTCTATTTACTGCCATCATGTGCGTATCTCTCATATCTTTTGGTTGCGCTCTTGGAATCACATTGACCATGATTTCGCAGTGATTTTACAATATTTCCAAGAGCTTTCTTGTAAAACTTCAACACATCCGTTTTGACCTTTGTGCTTTGTGCAAGTTGTTCATTGAGATCAACCCTCTTTCTGATTGCTCTACCTATCGAATCAATGTATTGTTGTTACTAATGTTACATATTTTCACGGCTTCAGACTTATCACTTATCTAGACGAATCTTGTGTCATATTCACAAGGACGTAGGTATAATGCTGGATTACTGGGATCTCTGAAGAGAAGTGGGATCAACAAAACGGCAGGAACAAAGGTATCATTTGCAACATCATGCTAAAAACTATGGAGAATTCTCCTCTGAGCCAGCTTTATAATTAACAGCAGACGCACGAGAGCAGACTCGCCGGAACCATCGTCTAACATGCGGTCCTTTCGACGCCTTCACGCCAAGGTCACCGCTCGATGGAGCCGATGTGTATTCGGTGGTGGCAGGATCGGCTCCAGGGGCGTCAGTATGTTTGTGGTGGGTGCGCAAGGGTGCATCGTCGTACGACTGGAGAGCACAGGTATTACTTTGGCGTAGTTGTGGCCGATGGAGATGGATCTTGTTCCATAACCGGCGAGCATTGATAAATGTCCGCGACGCCTGATTTGATCGGTGGGGTGATCCATCGATCGACGATGCCAAAGATTCTCGTAGTTCTGCGATTGACGACTGTGGCTGGTGGTGCTGGTCCAGCTCTGTGTCTGCTGAGGGCGGACCGTCCTCAGCTGCCCAAATAGGTGAGGGACAGTATGTGTACTCTGGGAAAGGGTCGGTAGAGAAATCATAGGGTGAGCCTGACTGGATGATCGGCTCAGTGCTAGGCATTTGGATCGTTGAGTCATCAATGAGGGGATCAGGAATGTGAGGTGCCAAAGTTGAATGAGTCGCTAAATTGGACCAATCTCTATCAACAATGGATATAATTATTTGGCTGGAACAGTGATACGGCAGTGAAAAGATCCTACATCCCAGAGAAATAAGCATGTTCTTTCATCGCTTTCACTGACAGCCTATCCTGAGGGCTTTTCTCAAGTGCCTAAAGTGAAAATAAAAACGTTGCGTCAGGATTGGCGTTGCGGTAGGAGCGTAAAGTATAACGAAGAAGTGGAGTATGGGACTTACACGGTACAGAAAATCCTTTGTAGTTTCATCGACATCTACGGTATCCTCGAAAGAAAGGGGTTCGTGAAGGATAGTTTCACATAGCGTCTGCACATTGGGGTGGTGCCAAGGGACCTGCAAAAATTAGCTCATGTCATTCACGGTTCCACACGACAGGATAACATTCACTTATACCTTGCCTGTAGCCATATCATACACCGTTATAGCGAGTGACCAGTAGTCCACTGCAAAACTGTATGCGGATGAACCGAACATTTCCGGAGCCATGTAGTTCGCGGATCCACAGGGGGTATTGGTTTGGAAGACTCGTTCGTGGTCGATGATGCTGTCGTCAAAAGGGGAGAGAGGCCAGGTATCGGCACTGAGTTTCGCACTATCGTCTGCATCAAGTCTATCTTTCTCGGGGATGGATGTCCGCTCGAAGACCTTGGCAAGTCCGAGGTCTGCGATGACGATACGACCTGAAGAGTTTAGGAGGATGTTGCTCGGCTTGATATCTCGATGGATAATACCGAGTTTATGTAGATGTTCGAGACCTAAGAGCTAGGGAGAGAGATGATTTTTGTTTATTGAATAGGTTGGCTTGGTGTGTGAAAATAAGTGCTCACTATCTCTGCAGCGTAGAATTGGGTCCGTTGTGCGGATAAATGGCCACATCGCATAATTTCAGCTTCAAGGTCGCCGCCTATACAAAATTCCTAGCAGTCAAAAAAATTACTCGGTATGCATTGATGAACGGAGTGCGGTAAGTTGTACATACGGTTGCGAGGTAAAAATTCTCGGTGTCGTGGAAACTAGCATGAAGCTGGAGAAACCAGGGGCTTCCCACAACTCTTCGCAAGGCCTTTTGTTCTCGCGTTAGACACTCAACTTCTCCGAGATGTTGGCTTTTGTTTATAACCTTCAAAGCCAAATCCAAATATTTATATGCAGTTGCTGACTTTTCCTTGACTTTGTATACAGTTCCGCTTGTCCCAGTACCAATGTGTCTCACGATTGTATAATCCCGAAGGTGCGCGGTACGAAACAAAGAGAGCGTGGGCTGCTCGCAGAACTTCGATTGATTCGTTTCTTTTGCTACGAGAGTTGAAGTTGATCGAGTGAAGTGCCTTGGACTTGGCTGAAGATAATCTTGCGACGTCTCAAAAGGGTTATCGCTTGTGCTTGTCTTTGTTTCCTGTGACTTTTGCGCAGTATGTTAGGATAATCGACTTGGAGGAGTGTAAATGCAATTGATATTACGTACAACTGTTCGAACAGCAGTTAGTTTGGAAATCGTTGGCATCGTGCGTGGCTGCAACCTGACACCGAATTCGGTGAAGTAATAGCGAACGGGAGAGTCTTCCAGGAGTCCGTCTTGGGACATGTCTAGCCTCATTGAGGTGGACTCTTTGGAGTGAATGCTACTCGCCGGTGGCCAATTGAAGGATTCATACACTTCAAAGGGCGAGAAGGGCACCACTTCATTTTCGGGGACGACGTACTGTGTTCCTGAGTTTGTAAGTGGGTTGATATAATTATGATGACAAACATACCTGAGCGGTTGACATTGTACGACGATAGCAGAATGTACGAAATTTGGGGACTGGGAAGGAAGAAGAGAGACTGATAAAGCCTTGAGTTCAGTGGTCGTTCTCGGAATCGCAAGGGTGACACATTAGCTAGTCATGATTCTAATGGAAGAAAGCGGTCCAAGACTTGATGCGTAAGATCTTACAGAATGGACCGATGGACGAGGTGCGTTGATGCTCACACGGGAGGCTGACCAATGACTACCTCTCCTACGCCGAGATATATGATGACACAATACTGTCGTCCATTCACCTCAACATTAGACATCCATGAAAGTTCTTGAAGCCCTTGGACCTGTCCAACAGTGAACCATGGCCTGTATATGCCCACTCCATCCTGCAAATGAAAGAGAAGTCCAGATATTGTCTGTCCAATAGTTGGAATTTACCTCATGCCATCCCCCAATAGCAGATGAAATGAGGCCATATCGAATCGGGAAGGATGTCCAGCCACTTCCAATATATATCCATTCCAGGTCGTGCTATTAGTAGTGTAACAAGTTTATCTGACTTCCTTTGATTGCGGGTGGGAGGATATCCTGTCCTTTTTCTGTTGAAATTGAGGTGTGCTAGTGTCTTTGGGTCAGCATTCTTGTTATGTCTGTCATTGATATCCTTCCAATCGATGGTCTCCACGTTCCCTTGGGCTTGATAAGGTCCTGTAATCGATACACGCCCTCCACTCCATGATCTTTTTGCCGCACTAACATAAAAACTGCACCAATTGCCATAATCCACGATGTAAAAATCAAAGAGAGTGCATATATGCGGGTCCGGGAGGGTCCGTGGGCCTCTTTGGGTAGAGGTAGGGGTTGTGTATAGATGCCATAGCAGTACTGATACTCTGCTTGGGGCTTTGCGATAGCACGCCTTGCTCCTCTCCTCTACAGGTCTACGGGTAACCATAGCCCCAGTTTGGTCCAACGTCATATCCGAATAAGTCTTCGCGTTCATATAGCTTGGTTATTCTCAAGAATATGATGCATATTATACGCATATAATCTCGTGATGTGGACGTGAGCATTTGGTAATGACCATTTACTCCAGTTATCGAATTATTACTGCGCAGTATAACCTTGAGGAAACCATCAATATATGCCCACAAACAAGAACATTTACAAACCATACAAACTTCATTATTCCTCCATCGATCACTCCTAGGCCAGTAAAGCATTATAACTGCTTTTCTCGACTATGTCTTCAGGCTAAAGTATGCTAAAACTCTGCAACAGACTTTGGTCGTCCTTTGTTCCACGAATGTTTTGCAGTAACTAGTTAGCCAGCACTGTACTGTTGTTGGAAGAAGGACTCGGATGGGTTCACGTCGAGGTCACGGGTAGAGCGTACCCATATGGTATTGATTCCCAGGATAACCAAGTGGTGCGTATTCGATCATGCCAGTTCCTTATTCGGATTAGGGTTGTCCTCCCAATTCATCCATGAGCTCACCGTGACTGGCACGAGACATGAGTTAGTTTGTCGACCAACAGACCCGTTCCACATCCTCGTAGCTATTACCTCCAATACTAACTTTTATCAACTAACCTCCTCGAAGAACATGTCTGAGTACGACAGTCTTCGTGTTCAGGACACCCTGCCCGTAGCGCCTCCGCACGCGATACATGCAGACGACTCGTCTGCTGCAGAACCAGCCCGGCGTCATCTCGCACAGAAATCACGCAGGCCTTTCTTTTATAACCTACGCTCAAAGATATGTTCTCCATGTCACAGGTCTTCTTCTCCGTCTCCTTCAGCCAGCGACGTAGACTCGGACCACATCCCACTCGACTTGCCACCCATTGTCATAGAACAAGGCAGCGATAACGACAACGACAACTCGATCATTCTTGACGGTTCTAGAATTTCTCCAGTTCTACCAGACGACAAAGATATATACAAATGGGCTGTCATGTACGAAAACCAGCGAGGGTGTGTCTTTCTCCCTTCCTTCTCCTCATCAATGCCTCCAAAGCCACTCTCGTACTTACAGTCTTCGTTCATACACAGATTGACGGTCTTCTCCACGCCATACTACTCCCCCTACTCACTCTTTTTCTTTGACCCCCTCCCATTTACAGTCCCGTCCTCCTCTTCCCACCGCGCGGATCAACCAAACGTATCCCTACGGAACTACCCCCTCCCAGACGGCACCTGGCGCTGGGTCTCAAATGCGTGGATGATCGACATGCGCACCGACTCAGGCGAGGTACAACACGACGGATTCGAATACAACTGGATGTTCCGTCCGCACAGCTGGCGCGCCGAGGTGGGGAGCTTGAGCACTGGCGCGTGGGTGCGACGCAGGCGGTGGGTCAGACTCATGATGCGTCCGGCTCGAAATTTCAAGAAAAGCGATATAAAGCGCAAGAATGAGGACAACTATATTGATTGCGACTACGATAACGAAGAAGGACGCGAGAAGTCGAGATCGGTGCTTGACCAATTTCTCGGGGAGCCTAATCGCGTTTGGAAAGGCGATGAGAAGGATTGGGCACGGTGCCATACTTTACTAAGGCGCTTGGGAACAGATGGAGTTAAGCTCGAGTTGTGGAGAGCGTGGCTCGGACCTTATGGCTGTGACAGTGCTAGCATGACCAGTGTAAAGGGTAAGGAAGTGGCCAGGGAACCAAACCCAAATGAAGACGAGAAGGCTACTACCCCACCATCGACAGAGCCTTTCAATGAGCCCAGTCGGAAAAAAGGGAACATAACAGCTCCGCCGCTGGACCACCTTTCAGCCGTTCTTCGTGACCATGTACGCCTCACTTTATCTGTCTGCTAACCTACGTGCCGCATTAGGTGCTACTGACAATCCTCTTAGAATGACACCATCCTCCAAGGTTTTATGCTTCCCGATTCGCGTGCCAGATACCTAACGCTCCTGCACAAAGCAGGCCTGCTAGGTCCATCAGACGCGGGGCGCGCAAGCTACATGACACTTTCGCAGGTCTGCTTTTGGAGCTACGCGAGCGACCTGGGAGGGAAGAGGATGGAGAAGGAGGAAGAAATTTTGAGAGAGTGTAGAGAACTTAGGGAGAAACTGAAAGAGGAGGAGGCGAGGCGAGAAGAAGGCAAGAAAGCGATGGAAGAGATGGGGAAGGAGGTGATGAGGGCTGTGGAGAAGGAGAGGTGGGACGATGGCATGTGGACGGAGGCGTGGGAGACATTCGGGAAAGACGACAAATTTGTCGATGCTGAGGAGGGTGGAGACAAAGAGAGTGAAATCAAAGGGAAGAGGGAAGGGGAAGATATAATTTCGGGGCCTGAATCTAAACAAGAGCCCGGGGTTGAGGAGAACTCTTAAGGCAAGCGGATCTAATGTAGGCTAAGGAAGTGAGCTGATAATACTGCTGTATCGATTTGATTTGATCATGGCTCAAATCTTGTCGCTACAGGACAAATAATAAATTGAATCGCACTTTCTTTCAAGTGTGTACCTCTCAGGGTGCAACGAACAGCAAACAAACAAAGTAGATACATACATATTGATATATATAGGATAGTCCAGGGATGATGCTTGGGAGAACAGTGACGAGATATATATGGTCAAGCGTCAAAGCGTCTCCGTGATCAAATTGTGGTTTTCAAAACTTCGTCCCAGGTCTTGGGCAATGACGGCAGTGCACGTAGGAAAGCTTTGAACCACAACTCGTAAAATTTGTCTCCCAGTGTCGTTAGAGATTCAATCAAGTTGTCTGAATTGAGCTTTTTGACAATTGCCGTAGCCTCTTTCATGAGCGGTATGATTTCCGTGAAAAAGGGCACGAAAACCATCAAAATAGGGGAAAAATCGTTATCCAGGAATGATTCCTCCAGATTCGTCACTACCCACGTTTTATTCGTTTCGCTCGAGTCAGGATCGTCTGCAGCCAGTAATTTATGAAGCCATCGTCCCTCGTCAATCGTTAAGCTTTTACGTTCGTGGCCAATGTTCAACAACACGCATAATATGACCCAGAAGAAAGATTCCAAGTCATCCGCAAATGTATGAAGCACGGGTTGACGTGTATTCCACGCCTTCAGCACTCGCCTAGAAATGTAAGGGAGTGTTCCCTGAACAGACTAAATAACAGGCTAACCCGAAGATGAGCTACTTACCGAACGATGTTTCTCAAGCTTGCGATCAAGCTCTCGCCATCTAATTGCCTGGTCGCCGTCAGAGATCACGCCCACGCATTTTGTCAAGTTCTTGGTGCATTCGAACCTAGAATACTTTGACATCAATACCGCTTTGAGCTCATTATCAATTTAAGAGGACCTACCATGTCAGAGGCTTTCGTATTTCGGGCTCTGGTAACAATAGAACGTTACCATCGCTGACATCGCGGTGCAGCCATCCATCCTTATACATATTATAGTGACCTAGAAAGGGAGCATCAGTCCTGAGCGACGTCAAAACGGGGAAATACTCACCCATCATTCCATGGAGCATGCCTTCTAAGAATTGGTACGGCCCCGCAGCCGTCTGGAACTTACAGCACTCCGTTTTCAATATCAATCGCTTATGTACTCTGTTTTCCATCTTCACGTCTTCCTCCTGATTTTCCATCTTAGATTGTGTTTCCTTCTCCACCTGACTGTTGGGTCCCTTCGATTGTGTATCTTTTGACCCCTGGTATATGAATTCTATCTCTTCCAGAAGAAATATTTTTCTAATCTCCTCCTCAACCCACGCCCCCTTTTTACCATGTTCAACTGTGTACTGGGCGTAAACTTCAGGTATTCCCATCTCTCCTTGAGTGAAACGAAAAACTTCAACCTCGTCATGGCCGTCCAAAGGCCATGAATCTTTCAGGATCATGGAAGGTGGCGGAGGACAGAGGTCGAGTTCGGGGATGGGCGAAGGCTGGTAAGTTGGGAAAAGGGGGGATTCATCGTTGCAATTAATTCCTTGCCATTCAAGCTTCTCGGAGCCTTGATTCTGCTTGTTTGCTGGGTGATCAGAGCCTGACTTGTGGCGCTTGCTGCTTCCAGTTTCAACGACATTTTCGCGTGATCGTTTCCCAATACTTGAGACGGTAGAGGTTCGATTAGAAGAAGGTGCGACACCTTCAGTGCGCGGGCGTGAGGTGGAGGTGGGATATCGAGCAGTGGAAGTATCTATACTCGAAAGGTCTATGTCATTGCTGAGTGGATCATCCAGACGACAACGTGTGTGACACGACCCCGGATAAATTGGCGGCGACAGAGTAAGCCAACGATGTTGTAAAGACCCCAGTTTGGGATCAAGAAGTAGTGATTGTTCCGCGATGGATCGATCCCAGCCTTTGAATCATTTTCCCATGAAAGTATGCCCACTATGCCCCAAGGGTTACGCACCGGCGAATTGCGAGACATCAGGCTGGAGGGGGGTCCTTTGAGGGTCTTATCTGGCTAACATGGGCCTTAAACGGCTAACCTGGATGGGTAAAAATGTGAGTTGGAGGTTGACCATACATCATTTTGAGCATTCAAAGCCATACAATTACCAATAGCAGTAGCCTGTTGATATATGCCACCAGTCCCTTCAGTGTTCTGAGCTGTGACTAGCTGGCACCACGGTTGCTGACAGTGTAAGTGTTGATTGATTATGTAATTTACACTTCTCAAAGCAGCGCATGCAACAACCTGCAACAACTTCTACTTCCCGGATTGAGCGGACCTGTGAGTAAATATTACCATATTAGGACGTTCCCATGGTATACAGGTCCTTACCTGGCTAACCTAACCTGACGTCGGAAATTTCCTGCTTGCATACCCCTTGCTATGCCCTTTACAAAAGCGGCAAAGCCATCCTCTGTCTTTAGACTCAGCGCAGGGCTGCAAATCACGCCAGATCTTTGATAGAAGCAGAATTGAGCTTCGGAAGTTTTGTGGTTGAAGCCAATGACCAAAATGAAGTAATGGTTCTCATGAGCAATGAAGGTGCATCGTGCGTAGGTACTAGCCTGTTTAATCAGCTCATTCCAGTTGTCCTTCACCTCGCATGCGATAGTGAGACCTTGCCACGACACTTGACCATCCAGCTCCGACTCATTGGCAACACTGTTTAAAGACACTAAATCTGGCTTCAATGCGTGGGTAGTCCCACCCTTCATTTTGTTATGGTAATTGTAGAAGTTTAGACTGATGATAGCGGCCCTTACCAGCTTACTAACTTAGAGTCCGTACGGAACCACAGCGTTTCTGGGCACTTTAGCGAGAAAACATGTTTTTTTATGCCAGTGTGCCGTGACGTCACCCATTGGCACTCAGACCAACGAGTTGCACTCATCACAGCTTTGCTGCAACTGTCAGCTGCCTGCGGCACCTTCCACACCAGTGGTGCCACAAAAAACCATACAAGCAAACCTAACTGAAATAACCAATGTGACATGGCTTGCATGTGGCATTTGGGACCACCGTCCCCTTTATTTTAGATACCGCCATCTACTCCACCATGCCCCAGACCTGTCTCATGAAGAGGAAACTCTCTTCACAGTCAACAATCTCCATCCTAAGCACAAACACCTTTGACACTCACTGAGAATGGAGTGTATCCCCCCTCCACCTACCCTGAAGGCAACATTAGTTTAGTGATCAATAATCCCCCTTTGGCAGCCAAGGATGCATCAGATAACTTGTCAAACAGGGCTATACAGCCAGACAAGTGTGGATTGTTATATGTTATGAGCCCTGTGCAAGAGACGTGAACAGATTATGTAATTGAACGGACACATCAGCCAAAGGCTAGATCAGGCTAGACCTTGTGGGGGCGTGTTGGAATTGTCAAGGTCAAAGTCTGGGCCTTGTTAGACAACATTGTGCAATTGAGTGTTGATATCCATGAGCTGGTAGCCCAGATGGTTAGAGCACCACCATATATAGGCAGAGGTCCTGGGTTCAATCCCCGGCTGGTCTAATTTGCTTTTCTATACTCTCTTGAGTCCACTGTGGATTATTACAACAAGGAACAAACCTTACTTGTAGATTATATTGTAGAGAACTGGAAAGAGGTATACCAAGGCTGAATATTCCAGAAAGAGTTCTGGGACAAGGTAGTTTGAGATTCTATGGAACCGAACAAAATGGAAGGGAGATTTGAATTCAGTTTTTGAGCCAGCACAAGAATTGTGCCATGTGCCTCCCAATTTACTACCATACATACTGTACAAGTGCTGGCTTCATCATAGTACCGTCACTACAAATATCCCATCTTTTTATCGCTGTTGTCATTATTAAATTACTCTGCTGACACTTCGCTTTCATTCCTTTTCATAAACTTTTATTGACAAAAAACTTCATCAAACCACACAGAGAACAATGCTGGAAATTGACATTCACCAACAATTATTACCCAATTTTGCATCTGATGAATACAAAAACATTAGGAACAGCTTAATAATAGCCTTTGGACTCACTAATGACAAAGCTATCAGCAATCTTTCCAACACCTGGTGAAAACGCAACAATGTCAGACAACCTGATGTGCAACCACCCCAGATTGATAACCGCTGTCATGCACCAAAGTTGATTGGTAGCATGGACAGGTGTCAATAACGAAGCGAATATTCAAAAAGACTCGCCTTTGCGCCACACAGGCACAGTGCCACGTGGAATAGTAATTAATATTGCCCTTTTTGAACTTGTGGCTGATCAGCACCACCTCTATTAGGCAATCCAGTCACGCTCACCTTTGCTTTTCCATCCGGTACTTTCCGCGTTTCGGCATTTCGGCAAATTTTCGCGTCGCCACTGGCTACACATTGCATTGCGCCCTCGCTTTTGTCGTTTCCCTTACTCCCCTTCCTTTGCCTAGCCCCACCATGGGCCCCTTCCTCTCCTTTTTATTCTCACCTGACGGTCGTTTCTGGATCCCCATTCTAATCCACTTGTTTGTCACCTCCACCCTCCTCCTGTAACAACCAAGAGTTAGTTACTCTGGTGCACACAAGAACACACTATAAGGAAGATGTTTGAGGGAGTGGTTACCCCTTAAGCTGCAGAGAGTTTGTTGGTATACAACAGGAGGACTCGCTGAGGAGTCTCCTGGATCTATTGGGGTATATATACTACTACAGGTTGTTTGTACATGTGTACTATACAGTTGATGAAGGCAGTGGCTGATGATGTCATAGGGCCTAGCCCGTATGGCCAGCTCCACTGCGTGAGAGAGTTTTAAGTCTAAAAGAAAGGCAACGCGGCGCGAGAAAGGGAAATGCCGCGTGGCACTTAAAGTATAAAGTTAAAGCGGAGAATAAAAGGAAAGGAGATGTCCGGAAATTGTGTTATCGTAACACTACCCCCCTTCTAAGGCTCGACTTCCAGGCGAGACCAAATACCGGAGGTAGCGGTAAAATTTTCGGGCATAGGTTGAAAAAGGGAATTAAAAAGTTTGGAATCCATGCCTCTAAGCTTTCTGGGAGCTGAGGGATTCCTAGAATAAAATTCGCGAACAGCGTCGCGGGAGTTTTCCAGATGGGATTCTGGTTCCCACGTTCTGTCCTCGTCTCCATAGCCCTTCCATAGGACCAGGAACTCTAATTTTCCACGCTTCAAGCGTGCATCTACCACTCGTTCGACTTCGAACTCTTCTTCACCTTCCTGGGTGACTACTACCGGACCGGGCCGGTTTACGCGTTGTCCCGGCAGCGGTCCTTTGTAGGGTTTCACACGGCTAATGTTAACCGTGGGTACCACCCTCATTCGTTTTGGGAGTTCCAGCTCCACCGCATTAGGTTTGACTTCCTTAATCCGGTAAGGGCCAATCCACTTTTCGGTCAGTTTTCTAGACTGCCGGTCTTTTAATTTCAAGTGGTCGGTGTCTAACCAGACCAGGTCGCCGACCTTGTAATCAGGGGCCTTAGAGCATCTACGCTCTGCCCTGTCTTTCATCTGCTCCGCAGTTTTAAATAGCGCTTTGCGCGTTTCGTCCAAGACAGACTTCATGTCTTTTGCCATGTTCCCAGCAGCCTCGTTTTTGCTCTTGCCAGGTTCTACACCCATTCTGGGGAGGTACGATCTAGTAACCTCGAATGGTGCCTTTCCTGTAGCCGACGACTGTTTAATATTATATGAGAACTGGGCTATCTTTAGCCACTTGGCCCAATCCGTCTGTCTGTCATTAATAAATATACGGAGATACTGCTTTAACTCCTGGTTAAGTCTCTCCGTTTGTCCATCGGTTTGCGGATGGAACGCCGTGGATAATTTAGGTTTGATGCCCAGCATCCGGCACAATTCTTTCGTAAACTCGCTAGCGAATTGCGGTCCTCTATCAGAGATTACCGTTTCTGGTAACCCATGGATGGACCATACGAAATCCTTAAATAGGTCTGCCGTACCGGCGGCGGTGATGGTTTTGTTGGTGGGTATGAATACCACTTCTTTGGAGAAGCGGTCTACTACCACCATTACTGAATTGTACCCGTTTGACTCGGGCAGATCCGTTGTGAAGTCCACCGATATATCCTGCCAGGGGCCAGCTGGTATCGGGTTCGGCATGAGTTTACCCGCCGGCGGTTGATGGGAATTCTTGGCCATGGCGCATCTCAGACAGGATTTTACATATTCCTGTATGTCTTTGACCATGCCAGACCACATGTAGTTTCTGGAGATCAACTCCATCGTTTGTTGCCATCCAGGGTGCCCAGCCACTGGAGTGTCATGATGTCTATCTATTGCCTTGATCCTTGCGGACTCTGGCACATAGATTTTGTTTTTGAAATGAAAGAGCCCGTCTTTCCATAAATAGTTTTCATTGCCGTCAAGGCGCGCCTTTTCCTCTGGGGAGATGTCTTTCCTGAAGTCTTCCAGGAGAGCGGA
Source organism: Serpula lacrymans var. lacrymans S7.9 (assembly GCF_000218685.1). NCBI lineage: Eukaryota > Fungi > Basidiomycota > Agaricomycetes > Boletales > Serpulaceae > Serpula > Serpula lacrymans. The sequence goes on along the minus strand of NW_006763294.1, from coordinate 1,908,463 downwards.
ATCTTGCCCGATTCTAACATTGGCAACCCTTGATTGATCTATCAGGGTGGCACCTTTGTTGTCATCTTCAATGCCGTTGGCATGATCCTCTCTTCTAGATAAAGCATCCGCTTTCCCCATTGAGCTTCCCGGCTTATGAATTAATTTATAATTGAACCTTGACAAGTACACCGCGTAGCGGGCTTGTCTCCGGTTCAGGTCTCGGGCCGTCATGAAGTACTCTAGGTTCTTATGATCGGTCCAAATTTCGAATTGGTGCCTAGCACCTTCTAAGTAGTGCCGCCAGTGCTCTAAAGCTCTAATGATGGCCAGCATCTCCTTGTCGTATATTTGATAGTTACGCTCTGTAGGCGACAAACTATGCGATAAATAGGCACAAGGCCTCCAAAGATCATCAGGGCATTTGATCGATAAAACAGCCCCAGTGGCGAAGTCAGAAGAGTCGGTTTCTAACCGGAACTCTTTGTCTAACTCTGGAAATGCCAATATGGGCGCTGTTGTAAATGCCTGTTTAAGCTTATCAAAAGCTTCCTGTTCTTTGGCGCCCCAATGCCAAACAAGGTCCTTTTTGGTGAGATCGTTCAACGGTCTCGTGATTTTTGCGAAGTCTTCAATAAACCTTCGGTAGAAATTACCTAAGCCTAGGAAGGCCCTAACTCCTTTGACGCGAGTAGGTTCTGGCCATTCCAAAATAGCTTGAACTTTCTCAGGGTTCATCCTGATTCCGTTCTGGCCTATGATCATACCGAGGAAGTCTACTTCCTTCACTTTAAAATTACATTTTTCGGGTTTAACGAATAGGTCCCGTTCCTGTAAGCGTCGAAGGACTTCTTGCACGATCCTGTCATGCTCAGCCTCATCGTCCGACTTTGTAAATATTAATAAATCGTCAATGTAAATGACGACACAGTTTTCCATGTCCGCAAAGATCTCGTTCATCATGCTCTGGAAGGTCGCTGGTGAATTGGTCAACCCAAAGAACATAACAAGGGGTTCAAAAGATCCTCGGTGGCACGTGAACGCGGCCTTCCAAGCATCTTCCTCTTTGATTCATACATTATTGTACCCCCATCTGAGATCCATCTTAGTCAGAATCTTGGCGCCAGCCAATTTATCCACTAGCTGACTAATCAAAGGCAGCGGATACGCATTTTTAACCGTGTGCTCATTCACGTAACGATAGTCCATAATCATTCGCTTTTTACCATCCTTTTTAGGAATGAAGAACACCGGGGATGTCATAGGACTTTTGGAAGGTCTGATGTAACCCTTCCTAAGTTGTTCGTCTATGAAACTAGATACCTCGTCTCTTTCGGGAGCAGAGAGCGGTATCATGTGTCCCTTCCTTGGTTTGAAGGTGTCTTTCAAATCTATGGCATGGTCCCAAGGCTTAGCCTCTGGGAAGCGCTCTGATTTGTGTTTCGAAAAGACTTTCCAGAAGTCGTGGTACTCGGGAGGTACCAGCCTCTTAATCTCTTCCTCAGGTTTTACCTCATCATCGTCATCGTCGATCTTTTCTAAAGATCTGAGCTCGTAAACGTGACTAGCGTTTAACTTTTCGAGACGCTCATTGTGACGGACATGATTTGGTTTGCCCAAGTTCACACATTCCTGGGGACAATGTGACAATGTGACAACCCCTGTCTGCCAGTTGATCTCAGGATTGTGTTTAAATAGCCAGGTCCAGCCTAAGATTAAATTAATCTTCCCTAGTTGGGTAGCCTCGGCAGTGACTCGTTCTCTGTGTCCTTGGTATTCGACCACAAAAGAACATTTGTGTGTAATACAGCCACCTGCGTTAAGCGTACCGTCAACGTTATAGACGGGAATAGATGAATTTTACAAGGGGGAGTCCAATTTGCTCCGCCCAGACCTGATCTATGAAGATCCCATTAGCGCCTGAATCAAGCAGTGCGCTTGTTGAGTGTACTTTGCCCCTGGCAAGGTTTTCCACGCCAACGTCTAAACGGATCTCCTTTTGGAATAAATACGTGCGCATCAACACACGCCTTGGGATTTCGGGAAAGGGTGGCTCCAAAGAAGAAAAAGAAGAAGAAGAAATTTTGGATGACACATGTTTTTCTATTTTTGTTTTACCAGAATCAAGCACCCTAGTGTTTGTCTCGCCGGGGCCACGCTCCAAGGGAGACGCTGGTGCAGCGGTAGTATCATAAATATTACAGTTACATTTCTTCATACAAGTACATACTTCTGATAACAAATTAAAAAACTTATTTACAAATTGGGGAGCCATCCCCGTCATTCCGTTATTGCTCGTGCAACACCCCGGAGCAGGGGCCACTTTGTTGTGGTTTACTTCATTTTTGCCAGGAGCTAAGGTACCCAAGTGACCTAAGCCCCGAATTCTTTTCCCTGAGCCTTCATTTCGTTGACCTGTTGGTCATAGAAGAAGGCCCGGATTTCGTCGTAAGAACGACCGGCCAAAGAGTTGAGCCGATCGTCCGACTTTTCGATTTCTAGTTGGCGCGCCTGGCGCCCTTGATTATTTTTTTGTTGGGCAGCCTGCGCCCCGTTTCTACAGTCTCGGGACATGTGTCCCTCTTGGCCGCAGTTGTAACAGTTGCCCTTGAATCTGCGCATTTGTCCGCCTTGGACCGCGCCGATATCCATAGGAGCACCCTGTCCTGGCTGCAGCCCGAACGGCTTGAACCCGTGAGAGTGATTATGATGTTGGTTTGATGACCCAGGGCGCCTCTGGGGTGTGGTGGTTTGTTTGGTGGACCCGCCACCTTGGTGCATAGCGTAGAGCTCCATGGCCCTACCGACTCGTCTGACTTCCTCGGCTGCCAGAGCCAGGTCGTCACTTCTCGTATCCTGCAGGTAGATCTGTTCTGCAATGCGAGGGTTCACATTGCGTTCCAGCAGTTCTACTGCGTGTTCGTTACCTAACCCTCCTTGGATGGAGAGGGCCAGGAACCGGGTGACATAATCGTCCGTCCTTAGGTTTCCCTGTTTGAACGAACGGATTTGCTGCCGAGCCCAGTCACGCTCAGCTTGCGGTTTGAAGTATTTTTCGATCTCTTTCTTGAGATCATCCCAGGTAGGCCACACACCCGTGGTGTAGCATTCCTGGAGTCTTACTTGGGCGTATCGACCCGCCACAGGTCCTTTTAGGCGAGATAGTACCGCAGTGGCTACCTCAAAATTGTCGGCAAAAGCGTCCCAGTTCGCCTTGACCCAAATCTGGAGCTTGATCCACCATTCGGCAAATCGCGCTCTGTCTCCTTCGAAGGCGCCAGGGTCAGCGACGACTTCGACTTTCTTGTTGAATTTCTTTTCCACCGAGGGGGTTGCTACAGGGGGGTTGGCCTGTATCTCGGCGAGCTGCGAGGTTAATTCTGCTATCTGCACACGCATTGCGTGCAGTAGCGCATTCATATCTTGGGGTTGCGACGACATGTCGACTTGTTCTCTTTGGGTAACGTAAAAATAGGTAACTGGGGGTCCCCGCTTGCTATCTGCGGATCAACCTCTTCCCAGCTGAGTATCGGATCTCAATCTCCGACTACCCACACTATAGTATTTGAAAATGTATATAAAATGTAAATGTAATAAACCCTGGTCCGAACGGTTGTCAGGGGGTGGTCCGCTTGTTAAGCTGTCAACCCTTCTCCAGACTGGCGGAGGCAAGTGCCCGGCCTGGTCAGAGGTATTCGAAAAAGAAGTTATGTATTTTTATTCTAATCAACAGTGGTTCCACACCAGCTGCTGAGCTAAGTACTCCCCTTAACGCTGGGGGCCGCGTATCACAGGTTTTGGGTTCTTCTCCCAAAGCACTACAAGGCCGTCGCTAGGAGCGCACCTATTTGCTATATGGGATATTCCTAACCGCTAACCAATCTCCTTCACCCTGGAGTCCGGGTGCCCAAATGATGGGACTTCTGCACACACGTGCGAGAGAGTAGAGGAGCGAGTCCTAATGTAACAACCAAGAGTTAGTTACTCTGGTGCACACAAGAACACACTATAAGGAAGATGTTTGAGGGAGTGGTTACCCCTTAAGCTGCAGAGAGTTTGTTGGTATACAACAGGAGGACTCGCTGAGGAGTCTCCTGGATCTATTGGGGTATATATACTACTACAGGTTGTTTGTACATGTGTACTATACAGTTGATGAAGGCAGTGGCTGATGATGTCATAGGGCCTAGCCCGTATGGCCAGCTCCACTGCGTGAGAGAGTTTTAAGTCTAAAAGAAAGGCAACGCGGCGCGAGAAAGGGAAATGCCGCGTGGCACTTAAAGTATAAAGTTAAAGCGGAGAATAAAAGGAAAGGAGATGTCCGGAAATTGTGTTATCGCAACACCTCCTCATCTTATTTGCACCCCCACCATTTCTGATGTCACCACTTCCTATCCGCTTCCGTCGCCGATCCGTTGACTACCACGTGCCACTGCTGATATCAGCAAAGCCCCAGCGGCCGGTCCAAATAGGGCAACAGGTCCATCTTCATGACGTCGATCTGCCATCATATACTATCAAAACATCGGTCGCTCGTCTTGCCTGGTTGGAGCGTGGGTGGGTAGTTTTTGAGCTGGAGAAGGTTCATCCCCTTGCGTCGCCCATGTTCATCGCTGTCCCATTCACTTGGGTACACTTATCATTTGTCCATCGTCTTCGCTACAGCTACACCTACCACACGCTGCCTGGGACTCACTTGTTCCAAATTGGAACTACTCCTCTCCCTCCCTCGTTTGACCAGGTGGTCCAACACAACCAGTCTATTGGTAAGGCCATGAAACCGTCGGATTTGGACTAGGTGGTGGACTGGTGGCTCCAGTTTCTTTTTTTTCAGCAGAACATTCATTTGCAGTGCAATTATTTTTGATTTTTGAATCATTTTTATGGACACATATTTTTTTTAGAATGCCTGACTGACAATAAAGGAACTGTGTTGATACTGATAGTGTTTTGCCTTGCCCTTTTTTTACTGCATCTTCCCATGACATCATGATTTTCCTGCTCTCTTTTTGCTATTGGACTTTACTTTATGGCTGTACAAACCTGTGACATTACTCACAGCATTCATTGTTCTATCTCTTTCTTTTCCTTTTTTTGACAATCTTATCCTGTACTACCTACGCAGGATTCGTCAGCATACATTCCTTCCTTCATGTTCTTTCTCATTCTTTTGCACAGCTATACTGTGCATAGCCTACTTTTCTTTTACTATATAAACCCCTGTATTTTACCTTGTAAAAAAAAAACAACAAGAAATCCAATCCAGACTTCTTCTCTACTCTCAAGTTCACTACTCTGCTACTTGTGATCCAGTGTGGTCACAACACTTCCCACTTCTACCACTGTCAACTGCTGTCATCGTCACTTCCCACTTTTGAAGTCATTGTCATCCCTTTCGATTAGAGTCCTTCTGAGCACTACAGTTTGTGCGTCAGGAGCCTGCTATCACTGGGAACCTCGTCACCTCGTCATCCTCGTCGTTCTCAAACCTACCTTGTGATACGATTAGCAAGGTAGTGCTCGTCTATACTCACCACAAAGCACCTATCTTCTTATAAATTCAACTATCCCTCCTCCTCAAAACCCACACTCATACACCTCTGGGTTTTACTTTGAAGGATCTTTATACGTACCACCCCACGAACAACCAGACCACTCCACTGTTCTAGGAGGCAAAGCCCATAAACAAGTTCCGTGGAATCTGGGAGGATTGTGTGTTAGTTTGTTTTGTGTGTGGTTTTCTAACAACAGTTCTCATCATCGACACCGCATTTTGAATATGGATTCAAGTTTGGCTTTTGTGATATCCATGAATTTTTGGGATGAAGCTCCTAGGAGGAGGTCATCTACATAGACAACAACAAAGCATATCTGTTTGTTGTCCCAGAATACATAGAGACATGTTTCTGCATTTAGTCTTGTGAAACCGAGCTCCTGGAGCTTGCGATCAAAAGTTTTGTTCCATGTACAACCAGCTTGTTTTAACCCGTAGATGGATTTCTTCAATCTCCAGCAGTATCCAGGTTGGATAGGAACACCCCCTGGAGGAAGCATGTACAGTTCTTCTTCAAGTTCTCCATTGAGATAAGCTGTGGATATGTCCATTTGATCAAGTTCTAGGTCGTACTTTGCTGCCAGGGCTAGAATAATTCGGATTGACTCTAAGTTTGCAACCAGAGCAAAAACTTCCTGGTAATCAATCCCCTCCCTTTGAGTAAAACCTTGTGCAACAATCCGGAGTTTGTATCTCTCAATGTTTCTGTTTTGATCAAACTTGATCCGGAACACAGGTTTTGATGTGATGGGTTTCACTCCCTTCGGAAGTGGAACAGTGTCATATACTGCATTAGTATTGAGACTTAGGAGTTCCTCCTCCAAGGCAGACTTCCATAATTCTCCATCCGGACGTGATAAGGCTTCCTTTAGTGTCCTTGGAAGGTCTGTGTTAGATGGACCAGTACTTGCTATTCCAGCAAAGAATGTCTCCTCTGTATCAGATGTTCCTTCATGAACCTCAGGGGTGTTAGGTTTCTCCATGGAGTTGTCATGCTGCTCTTTTCAAGACTGTTCCTCATCTAGAGTCCTTTGATAATCTCGGTTTTTGTCTGCAGGACGGGTCTGGCGACTGCTTCTGCGTACTCCTAGGACTTCAGCAGGCATGACTGCTCTTTTAGGAACTTGTGCAGGTACTCCAGGGAGTAGACGCATTTGTGTATTTGTTGCCCCACTCACTCCTGAAGGTGTTAAATCACTCCTCGGAGGTGTTGGATGACTCCTTGGAGGTGTTGTATGCCTTCCAGAAGCTGATCCAATGGACAGGCTGTCTAGCTGTATTCGGACTTTTTCCACATCAGCTGGCTGTATGTTGAGGGGCTGTCCTCCCACTGACTGTAACTCTACTTTGGCTTTCCGTTCTGAAGATGGCCAGTGTTCAGGTCTTGGTTGTAGAGACTGTTGTGGAGGGTGTCTTAGCTGATCAGGTGCTCCCACTGCTCTCGGAACGTCTCCACGGAGGTATTGCCCCACTGCTCTCGGAACATCTTCATGCTGATATGGTTCCATTGCTTGCGGAACATCTCCTTGGAGATGTGGTTCTATTTGCAATTCATTTGGATCTCGGATCCGAGGGTCATGATCATCCTCCTCCAATGTTTTTTGGTCTAGATAGTGAGCATTCTCTGGAATGAGTCCCTCCCACTGATCTGTGCTAGTGTCTGTGTTCCAGGGAGCAGTGTCATCCTTTTGTACCTTTCCGGATTCATTGAATATGACATGCCGACTGGAAAACATAGTCCGTTTTTCAGTATCTAGGAGTTTGTAGGCTTCTTTCCATGTGTGTAGCCAATCATTATGGCTTTGCACCCCGTGGAGTAAAACTTCCCTTGCCTTTTGTCTTTCGGAATCAAGGCATATGCTTGGCATCCGAAAAGGCGAAACAAAGTTGGATCAACTCTCCTTTTAAACAGTATTTCATATGGGGTCTTTCCATGGAGTCATATATGCAGCTGTTTGCATGGCATCTACCCAAAATGACTTTGGGAGCTTGGAATCATGGAGCATAGTGGTTGCTAATGTAGCCAATGTCTGATTCATGCGTTCTGCAATGCCATTTTGTTCCGGAGTATCTGCAGCTGTAGTTTCTTGGATGACACCATCTCCCCGGAGTTGATTTTTGAATGCATTGCCAGTATATTCTCCTCCCCCATCGCTCCGGAGGAATTCTGTGTATAGTGGAGTGAAGTTTTCTTCTCCCAAATGAGTCCAGAAGAATGTTTGGACATCTTCTTTCCATTGCTTGTATCATTCCAGTGCTTCACTTTTATGTTTTAGGAAATATATCCATGGAAATTTGGAGAAATCATCTACAATGATAATCCAGTACCGAAAACCCTCCCTGGAAGTTGATTTGATTGGTCCTCCAACATCTGTGTGCACAATTTGTATGGGGCGCTTGGCTCGGTTTCCTCCAGTGGACTTGAAAGGTAATTTCTTCATCTTTCCTAAAGCACAAGGTTCACAAAACTCCGGGGTTCCGGTAAGGGTGTCTATGTCCTGGAGCTGTCTTTTTGTAACCATTCATTGCAAGCGGTCCATTCCAATGTGTCCCATTCTCCTGTGCAATAAATTTACATCTACTGCTGCAAAAGCTGACTCCGGGTTGATTTTGGGTTTTGCTTGGATGTGATAAAGTCCTCGCTTGTGTAACGCAGTGAGGATAAGTTCCTCCTTTTTCCGAACTTCACAAGCATTTGACCCTGCTGGAAAAAGTGTTGATAACCCCGTTTTGGACAATTTGTGGACAGAGACGAGTGCTAACGTGAAGTTTGGCACAAGTAAGACATTTGACAGTGCAATATTGTAGTCCTTTTTGCCAACAGTTGCTTGTAGGATTACTGTTCCAATGCCAATGGCATTTACAGAGGATTCATCCCCAAAACTGATTGTCCTCGGAGGATGCAGAACATGGTATGTTCCTGGCTCAAACCAGGAGCGGTGAGGGACCATGTGGGATGTTGCTCCAGAGTCAATAATAATTGTTGTTTTGGTCTTATCGGGTTCCGACACAAGGTAAGCTTGAATGTGTTTAGCAAGGGGCTTGGAAATATGTACATGTTCCAATGCAATATGACTCTGTTCCTCCTCGGAGTCAGATCCAGATGATTGCTCCGCTGTATTTGCCTTTTCCTTCTCTTTTCCTTTATCCTTGTGTCTTTCCTTTTCCTTCTTCCTTTGACCTTTTTCAGCTGACTGAAGTGTTCGACACTCCGAGGTGTTGTGTGATTTGGCTTTGTGGAAGTTACACCATTTCTCCTCGGATTTGAGTGCTGATTCGGAACCTCCAGGGGCCTTCCCTGACTGTCGTGCAACTTCTGCAGTGATCCGGATCTCAACTGCATCAAAGGTAAGTTTATTGTCTTCAATCGTGTTGATTACTGATGACTGAAATATTTGCCATTCAGGAATGCATGGGAGAGATTGGAGAAGAGCGAAAGCCATGAGTTTGGTATCAACTGTTACGATAACACAATCTTCGGACCTTCCCTTTCTTTTTATTCTCCGCTTTAACCTTGTACTATAGCTTTCACACATGGTGCCACGCGGAACTTCCCCTTTTGTCCAAACTCCTCTTTCTCGCGCCACGTTGCCTTTCTTCTTATTTTAGACACAACTCTCTCACACAGTGGAGCTGGCCATGCGGGCTAGGCCCCATGACATCATCAGCCACTGTCTCTATCAACTGTATAGTACACATGTACAAACAACCCTGTAGTAGTATATAAACCCCAATAGATCCAGGAGACTCCTCAGCGAGTCCTCCTGTTGTTAACCAACAAACTCTCTGCAGCCTAAGGGGTAACCACTCCCTCATCATCTTCCTTATAGTGTGTTTCTGTGTGCGCCAGAGTAACTAACTCTTGGTTGTTACATTATGTGTTCCAGTGTTTTCACATGGGCAACTTTGTGTTGCATTGTCTTGCTGCATTTCAGGAGAGAGAATCAAAGTGCTATTTCCGCATGGTTCAAATAACAGATGTACTGTCAATATGGTGTAACCCAAAATCCTGACTGGCTTTATCCTTGACTGGCAAGTAAATTTTTCCCCAACTGTCACCCTTTTTACTAAATTGTTTTGTTATCAGATCATATTATCATCCTTTACTATTTCTGGAATCTCTTTTTTTATTTTTCATCAATTTATCAATGTAATACCACAGAATTTTTATGTTACAATTTGTGTTGATGTTTGTAAAGATTCAATGAATCATCTGCTTGAATTCAATATATTGTACACAAGTTTAGGGCAGGCTTATAAGAACATTCAACAATGGAACAGCAAGTCAAACATGCATTATAGGATTTAAAGACTTAACATACTTTACAAACAACACAAGTTCACTGACTTAACATTTTGATCACTTAACAGTATTATAATTATAATTATTTATCATATAGCAAAAACATTGCACCACAGTGGCAGAACCGGGGGCTGGACCTTGTTTTAACTACTTTCAGGCTTTTTCATCAATTTTGGGTGTGACAAAAGTCAGTTATGCTTGGTGTGTGATGCAGAGCCTTCATTTTCATGTGGTCCACTCACCCCGAGAAAACTGATGCTGACATAATCTTATACTGATTTCCCACGTGTGACGACCCAAACTTTTCGTAACTGGGCAAGGCATCCACGCGCTGAAAAAGCTAGAGACCTGTCCATACAACATACCCCTCTGTTCTCCATGGCTGGTGTTCAGGAGCCACTATCCGCCCTCCCTGAAAAATGGGCTTCTCCATCACCATCTGCGAAGTCGATTTCCCGTACGTCTTATAATTTTTAGAGGGTTTTTAGTTGGGAAGTTAATCTTGATGTCGTTTTTCATCTGATTATCCTCGTGTGTGTGGTGCTGCCCCGCTTCAATGGCGTCGTTCTGGATACCAGCCCTCGTCGAGCGCAGACTTCTTCCCGCTGGGCCAGCTTACCTCGCACATGTCCGACGAGCGGTCTTAAACCTTTCATTTGAAGAGCACGACAAGCACCAGGAAGAGGAGCAAAGACGGCTCGATGCGCTCAATGGAAATGGTTTGAATGGAGAAGACGACATGGGCGTAGGCGAAGAGGAAGAGCCAGAGGAGCTACTATTACAGGATCCTAAAGAGTGGAAGGTACGTTGGCTTAACTGTTCTAATCCACAAAAATGATCTCTATTTCTAACCGCCGTGATGTTGAATATTATAGAAACAAGATCATTACCAAGTCCTGGGCCTTTCGCATCTGCGACACAAAGCTACTCCTGCACAAATTAAAATCGCTCGTACGACACCCATATTATCCTGCGTATAGATGATATTGTTGTACTGATGTTAACGATATCTGTTTATTCAAGATCGTAAAAAGGTGCTCAAGCACCATCCAGACAAAAAGGCCGGAGCTTCTCACACGACGAACGACGACGCGTTCTTCAAGTGTATACAAAAAGCCAACGAGGTCCTCACGAACCCTGAGCGTCGGCGCCAATTTGACTCCGTCGACCCAAATTTTGTCGCCATCGAAGACGACGTCCCCACCGCTTCGCAATTCAAAAACAGAGAAAAAGACACTCAATACTTCTTTGACGAATTTACACCCGTGTTCGAGAGGGAAGCCCGGTTTAGCAAGAAGACGCCGGTGCCGATGCTTGGTCAGTACGATGACCCGAAGGAGAAGGTTGAGGGATTCTATGACTTCTGGTATAACTTTGATAGTTGGAGATCGTTCGAGTATCTGGATAAGGAAGTTAACGAGGGAAGCGACAAGTGAGTAGAATATTGGAGTCTCCATCTTTGTGGTTGACTAGATTTTATCCTTCGCAGCCGCGACGACAAGCGCTATACAGAGAAGAAGAACAAGTCCGAGCGAGCGCGACGCAAGAAAGAGGATACCGCACGTCTACGGGGTATCGTGGATCTCACGCTAGGCCTTGACCCGCGCATCAAGAGGATCAAGCAGGAAGAGAAGGAGGCACGTGAGGCAAAGAAGAAAAACAAGAATGGTTTGACTCCTGCCAACCAGAAGGCGAAGGCCGAGGAGGAAAAACGCAAGGCTGAGGAGGAGGCTAAGAAGAAGGAGGAAGAAGAAACGGTGCGTCGATCAAAGCCGAGATTAGACACAGATAAAAGTTTACCTAACGTTATTTTCTTGTTCAGATCGCTCGTGCAGAAGCCAAGAAGGCAAAGGCAGCTGCTGCAAATGCTGCCAAGAAGGCAAGGCGGCAACAACGAGCTGCGGAAGGAGAGGGCGCCAATGGGCCTTAATTCCAAAATTCCAAAAGTATAAAGTGCCTCTCATCAACGTCGTGGCATATATTGGCGGCGAACTAAGAGCAATGTGTCCATTTTACTCATCAATTTCTATATTATCGCGATGCCGTCCTCGTCCATACGTACTGTTACGCAGGACTACGAACTTACATTTGGCCTGTCTTTGTTACACTTGGATCACTAGTACCATATTAGAATATATGCGCAGTAACGGACCGATGCAGACTTCCGAGTTGCTCCAAGCTTTTGATTCCTATACGTATCCAGTGACCAGGAAGCAAAGTTTCTATCGGTGTCATCTTACCAAAGGAGACCTTCACTTGCACATTCGAGCATCAGGCTGTACACGGCGATTGCAAGGAATGAACCAGAAAGAAAGCTCTGCGATCATGATCCATCCTTTGAATCGGACCGATCGCTAGTGAGCGCAAATGGGATACAGGAGATTGCGAAGCTTGTGACAATATGTAGTTTGAGTGACTATTTAGCGGAACGATCTCGTTGCATACATCATCGCCTCATGGTGTAGGTCGGATCTAAATCGATTGCAGGCTGGTAGTCAAATAACATCTTGTAAGATGAACAGCATACGATTTGAACACGATTAGATCCTCGATGGTCGAATACGAATGATACCACAAGGGAGACAGGAGGAACATTGTGATTCCCTGAAGATTATCGATACATAAATTAATCACAAGGCGACCAAGGCGAGGATGAGACAGGAGTTGATAGCACGTTACAGACATGCAAGATATGCACAGAAGAAGCTCTAGATGACAAGAAGCATTGGGAACGAGGCAAGGTGGGCCGTAAGAGCACGGTGAACAGCGCTGTGATGTGGCGAATATGGACGAACACGCAGTTTACATTCGCCTAAGGATAAGACCACTTGGAAGGAAACCAAAAATACGTGTAGTGGCCGTGCAATTACCCCACAGACAGCGGCAGGAACAATATCGCCCGAAACGATATTTCCGCATGGACCATATAGATCGCCTTCTGGCTTGCGAGGGTGATGGAAGAGAGCTAGAAGAGGAATAATGTGACCAGTCGCCTGACAGGATATGGGCTGTAGAAATATCAGAAATTAGAGAACAAAAAGGCAAACGGACAGCCGGAGCGCAAGGAAAGGGTAAAGAACAAAGGTAGGTCTTCACTAGCAGAAAGACCGCAGAACATGATGAACAGGCAAGCAAGTGGCTGGGTGTGTGTGGTCGTGTTTGGGCGTAGTTTGTGTGGTGGCGCTGAGAACACGGCCAGTAAATATAAAGGAGAGGAGGTCCGGGCCTGTCAACGACCGTCAACACCTTCACTCTTCCCTTACGCTATGCTGTTAAAAGACCACACGGCGTATCTTTCGATGTTTGCCATATCCCAGTAACGTACGCTACAACGTCGCGGGCGCTGCAGCTCATTGCCTCGAGTCCGGGACGTATAACATCACCTTAACTTGAATCACATCCTCCAACCATGGTCAGTGCATCTCTCTCACTCGTGCCCACGTCAGCTCATCACACATCTCTTGCAGGTCCTCATCAGTAGCACAAAATACGCATGGTGGGTCTACCGTTTATCTTATCTTTGTCTTACTAATTAGTCATGACAGTGAAACGTGCATAAAGGGGCATCGTTCCTCCGCATGCAAACATACCGATCGCCCCCTCTTCGAAATAAAGAAAAAAGGTCGACCAGTAACCCAATGCGAACATTGTAGAGAACTTCGCAAAACAAAACAAGTCCACGTCAAATGCATCTGTGAATCGAAAGAACAAATCACAACTGCCGCTGTCCCAAGTAAGAAAGGTGAGACTCCTTATTGCATTGTCTCATGTTCTCTTCCCTGATCAGTCAAGTCCATGCAAATACAGGAGGAGGCACTAAGGTACCAGCCACCGCCGCCTTTCCCAATGGTTTGCCTGAATCTATGGAAGCTTCCATCGCGCAACTCTTAGCTGAAGGGTCATCTGATTCTGACCACAGCGGTATGCCTAGCACTGTGTTCTTCTTCCGTCACCATCTTCAGTATTGACAAGGTACAAGGTGAACAATCATCTGCGAGCAATTGCAATTGCAAAACTGGTGGTCAATGTCATTGTTGCACACCCAGGAAACCCGCTAGACGTCGGCCGTCCGTTCGTGACTCGAAAGAAGACAGTCATCATCCTGATTCCTCCAAACACTCTCACCCCTCTTCGTTATTCTCATCCCCACCTCCAGCTCACGTCCTCGCACGGATTGCTGAGCTTCGTCCTGTGCTTCCGAGGCCGTCTAAAGTTGATACATTCACTGGACCGTTACATGATCCATCATCTGGCACCGCTCACGGGCATAGTAACCGTCATCATCATCATGCTCATGAAAACGTGTACTTCAGCCCCTATGGTCGCGCTTACGAACATATCCATGCTCCTGATCATGTACTGGACCAGGGTACATTTTTTTCGCAAGCTGGCAGGCATATGGTCCCTCAGCAAGCGCCTCTCTTCTCAGAAGAATCGCCATCGCATATCATGGCGCCTGGCATGCCGACAGATAACCTGTTTCCCTCCGCCTGCACCTGTGGTGATTCTTGCAGGTGTCCAGGGTGCTCGCAACACAACAATGCTCCTGTATCCGCTGCCGGTGCTTTCTCCTCCTGCTCTAATCCTGAGGGGTGTTCTTTCTGTCTGGATTGTACGATCCTGGCTCTTCCTTCATCGCTTCCACCCGATACCATGTCGACGCTATTTGATACCTCTCAGTCGCAAGACATAGACGAATGGTTACGCCAAGCTTCTCTTCCAAACGCAGTCACACAATATCCTTTATCTCTTTCTCAGGCTCCTCCCGTCCACTCAGATATTGTCATGACGCAATTTACGCAGTTTGCCCCGACGTCTGATTGGGAAAAAACCCCTACGCCTCAGCTTACCCAATCATTGCCACATTATCGCACAATGGCATCAACTTGCTGTAATGGGTTATGCCAGTGTTCCCAGGGTTCCTGCAGCTGTCCGGCTGAGTGTTGCGGATGCTGTCAAGGGTGCCAGTGCGAACAACCCTGTCAAGACAGGGGATATCGTACGACATTCACCGTTTCAGGCGAAAGGAAGTCGTGTTGTTCACCAAGGGAGCATCATTCTGATTCGAACTCCCCTGGAAGACATCTTCGTCCTAATGATGGCATGACAGCGGGTGGATATACTTTGAACGTTGCAATCCCTTCCAGGTCATATACGTCAGGTGGCCATGATCTCCTGTCAGTCCCCGATATGCAAAGTCGTTCTTCGTCGTCGTCGTCCGGTTCTAGTCACAGATCGAGCGCCCAGATGGCCGGTCACTCCTTTATCTCTCCAACCCATACCAGGCCTAATATGGTGAAAACCTTTTCACAGTCATCCCCGTTACCGGTGGCTGCCCTGTCCGGTCCCAATACCCGTCCGACCTTCATGGGTTCGTATCGCTCTGCACAATCATCTGCAAGCGTCTCTCCACAGCCAACCAGTCCCATGAGCGGGGTATCTTGTGGAGATTCTGCGGGTTATGCTAGTAGCAGTGCTGGGTCGGATGGATCACATGGTGACCCTCAGTTTGATGCCTATGCTCATTACAATCCGTCTTTGGATGCAATGCACCTGAGGGGCAATTGAGTCGGCTACTTCGAGCGCTTGGCGTTATATCGCTTCGCCTATTCAAACACTGCCAGCGCGGCGCCTCGAGCACTTTTTTTGTTTACTTCTCATACTTTTTTTTTATTGACCGTTTATTGGTGTATAATGGACAAGATGTCAGATTGAGATAGATAGTTTTAGTTTGAAGTATTGCATCCTTGTTCATCTCTTTTTTGATTATCTTGATTACTATTATATATAGTCGATGTGTACGTTGTTCGAGGTATATTTACAGTCATGAACTTACTGATGTGACGTTGATTCGTCTAGATATGGAGAGCAAAGAACGGTTGGATGGAATTTCTTATATTCCCAAACACGTGACACAAAGCAAGACACAAACCGAGAAGAGATAACGAATGGTACACAAGAGGAACAGAAATCCGGAATGTGTTGATACGCGTGCATGGGAATCATATTTTTCAATGATTGCTTCTCTTCATCATGATAAATCAATCGCCTCACTTGACTGACCAAGCCCTTTACAGAGATAGTAAGTAACATTGGCTAGACGTAAATAAAGTTTCCTAGATAGAACCACCTTCAAAAATACTCCAATTCGACGCATGAACAATCTAACTCAGGGACGTTGGTGCAACTGCCACCCAGCTTGATACTCATTAATGCATGTCAACGATCGAGTTTACTTGAATCGGTTTTATACTCATTCAGTGCTTACATCCATCAGCTCGTCTCTCGACAGTGGAGGTTCGACATCAGTCGAGTCAATCGTGAGCTCGGATGGAGTCTGGGCAAGCGAGCGAGAGGGAGTTATTGGAAAGGATGGAGGCGATTGTGGATCGTGTACGTTCTGGATGAGCTCCGGCGGGAGATTAGACAAAAACAGCTGGTTATTATGTTTGACTGAGTTCTGCGAGGAAATTAGGATTGTTATACCAAGTGAACACAAAGAACGAGAGTGGGTAATTACTTTGATAACTTCTGGCCATGAGAGTCGGCTATTCTCTTCAGTGCGTTCTGGAAGCGCGCGACTGTAGATCAGTAAGAAAGGGCCCGCGCTTAGGTGTAATCCGGCCTCGTCGTTCAGAACAGTTTCTTCTGGCACCTGTGAATCATGCCAATATTAGCGTGGCAGAAGTTATGTCAGGCAGAAACTTTACCCGGGATACTGATGAGTCGGCTGACTTCCACCAAGAGCCATTATCGTACACATAAGAATATAGATGTTTTCTACCGAAAAGGCCATCGTGGATATAGGCAACTCGGAGATCATACTACGAAATCCAGTGAGCCAAATATATTCAAGGCACACATGATTGTACACTGGAAGATGACGTACTCTGGCTTTCTGCAGTTCAGGGCACTCGAATAAGTTTGCGGAGTCGCTTCGAATCTTTGTTATCTTCGCATCCGTGGCTGTAAAAAATTGTAAATATTATTGTTTTTGAACTCGATCGCGGCGTACCTTCAATCTCTTTCTCAACTTTGGCTAAAATACTTCTAAGCTTAGTTGCTGTAGTTTGAATGGTGACTGCGCGTTCTGGGTCGTCCTTAGCTTCCGCTACATGCTCATAATAATATATGGCAGAGGTTAGATCTTTCACCGTGTCCTTGTCCTGGTAGGATGCACTGAGTTGAAATCCATGTTCCAAGAGAACGGAGAAATGCTTGCCTACATTGAAGTGAGTCAGTGATTTCTTGTGAAGCATAAGCTTCTGGATTTCCTCGTTCATTTCTCGCTGTTGAGCCCTTTTAGTATTCACAAGTTCCGCATTTACTTCCAAGAATTGGTCCATGAAGATATGTTTCGGGTATCTAAACGGTTTACGCTCTGAATCCGATTTCTCATTTGAACCTCCCAGGAAAGCGTTCGAGTGACTCCTAGAGAGCTGGAATGTGACCACTTCGGATGGCTCGAATATAACTTCCTGTTTTGAAGATTGGTCGTGGTGCTTTGATAATTGTGCAGAAAGACGAGATATGAGGTCATTGTTGTCTCCGCTTCCTATCCCGCCGACTTCAACTTTGACTATACAAGTCTCTTGCAAAGTCTTTGGGTCGGCATCAAGGTGGCCATATTGGAAGTAAAAGAACCTTGGTCTATAGAAAACAATTATGAATATAGACCGCTTGAAGGAAGTTGAGTATTATACTTCGGTGTCGTATGACCTTCACCAATGAATTGTTCTGAAAACAGGTTCTCTAAGACAGTCGCTACCTGAGCCAAGAATTCTGGATCGAAGCTAAGTGCTCCGCATCTGTAAGTCAATTTTCACACGCACTATTTGATAAGTCGCCAGGGCGTTCCGCCAGACTTAACCAAGGTTCTGCCTCAAATGCTCCAAGGGAGGAATCAATATTAAGGTCAGATAGTTGAGCCAAGTCCATGTGGACAAATATCTCCAGTAATAGCCAGAGAATATGCTCTGCGAGGGAATGAACATGTCACTGTTGTAGAGGGTAATGGAACGCGTACCATGTCCAGTCATAGGCGTGTCGATTTCGTGCACACCTGGAGGTGCAGATGGCCGCCAACCAGCGACGCGCTCTCTGATTTGAGGCACAAAATATAATCCTTGGAGAATTAAAGCGGCGTACGTCATAGTATTCTGTGTAGGACGTAGTGCGACAGGGCTGGACTTAGGGTCTGAGTGAAATTCCAAAAGAAACAAAAATATGCTCAAACAAACCAGCCGTTTTCGCGAACTTGGCGTTCTGGAGGAAGTGGTTCGTATGCTTCACTTGCAGAATGATCGTAAGTAGAGTCCAGACTCGCTTTTATTGCACGATCGAGAGTCTGATAGTATTGGGCATCAGAACCAGACTCCACCTAGTACAAAGTTAGTTGAGGGAGATGGTGGAATTTGAAGACATGATCACATTGGAGGGGACGACAGCCCAGTTCGGGTCTGGAGGGCGCTCGCTTGGACCGAATTTGGGTTCTTGTTGCTGAGTTTCCAGGGATGCTTGTAGGGCACGAGAAAGATCATTGTCGTCATCACCAGTAAGGTCGATGACTGGTGTGTTTTGTCTGCGAGGGGGCCCTTCCTGGGGAGAATGGGGCCTCTGCCTTTCCGCTGGTTTGTTCGTGCGGTTATCTGCTATCCATATGTCATCGCCTCTATCACCCTCGAGTATGGCAGTTGCAGCCTTTTGTACGTCTCCGTCACATTTTCGGAGAACTCGTCGAGCTACTTCTGGGTCAAGGTCACCCATCATTGCTGTCAACAAATCCACACTGTCTTGCTCTTTTGGATCATCCTGAATATGCATTGCCGGTTATTCTGTTAGATTTGTACAGTGCCTGTCGATAAGATATAGGTCCAAATAGAAGGTTGTAGTACCTTGATACGGTAAATCGGAGCTGAAGGTGCTTATGTTACGTAATACACATATGCCGAAGCCTGGCTAGGCTCGTACCCACTCGCTAGTCTCTTGGCTAAGTATATTAGCGGGTATCGAAATTTGCGAGTGGTTGGGCCCGCGTCATATCTTGGTTCAAGATCCTAGTGAGCGGAGCTTAAATTTGTGTGCGCAGACCTATGCACCACGGGCATGAAAGCTTATGAAAGGGTTCCAGCCAAGCCGGGAGAGGCAGTGTTGGATGAGCTGTGCCTTCAAGAACAGTGCCTATCAGAGTGCCCAAGGTGCCTCCGTGGCACTCTGGGGCACTGGATTACGTGTATGGTACTTGAGATGGCACTATGTCTGAGTAATCACATATGTGTAAGGTGCTCATGCAGCCTGATCGAAGATCAATGAGATTGTCATCAACACGTTCACCATTGCTGTGACTTAACTGCATGGCTTTCATACCGCAAAAAACTTGTATTGTGTTTGCTGCCCCCTCTCCTCATGCATTCTTTGTATATAATCTCGAGTCTGACAGAAGAGCTGGCACGAACTTACTTCCTTTTGGATTTTCACCACTTGGTTTACCTAGCCTCGCAGTCCATCATCAGTCCAAAAAAATGGGTTGAGAACAAGATTGGTGGAGAATTGATAACTTTACAGATCATCCCAAGTACAAAGATAAGGATCCGATATCATTTGCAAGCAAGGATGGCAAGTGTGTTAAAGTTGCATGTAACATGTGCTGGCCCGTAATAGTGGACAAGCATAAGATACAAGACATAGAAGATGTCACACAAAACAAGAGAGTGACAGCACGTACTCAGGAAATGATTAAAAGTGACAGTAAGTAGGACTATTTGCGCTATAGCATGAGACTAACATGACTACACTAGTGTGGGCTGACAACTCCAAGAACAAACCCTGGCTTCCATCTCACATAGACACAGTTCTGCAACATCTAGTTCTTCATTGTCCAAACCAGCCACAATTTGTCCGCCAGCTTTGTCATGCACCAAAGTTGATTGGTAGCATGGACAGGTGTCAATGACAAAGTGAATATTCAAAAAGACTCACCTTTGCGCCACACAGGCACAGTGCCATGTGGAATAGTAATTAATATTGCCTTTTTCAATCTTGTGGCTGATCAGCAACACCTCTATTAGGCAATCCAGTCGCACTCACCTTTGCTTTCCATTTGTTACTTTCCGTGTTTCGACATTTTGGCAAATTTTCACATTGCCACTGGCTACACATTGCATTGCGCCCTTGCCTTCATCGTTTCCCTTACTCCCCTTCCTTTGCCTAGCCCCCTTCCTCTCCTTTTTATTCTCACCCAACAGTCGTTTCTGGATCCCCATTCTAATCCACCTCTTTGTCACCTCCAGCCTCCTCCTCCTCATCTTATTGGCACCCCCACCATTTCTGATGTCACCACTTCCTATCCGCTTCCATCGCTGATCTGTTGACTACCACGTGCCACTGCTGATATCAGCAAAGCCCCGGCGGCCGGTCCAAATAGGGCAACAGGTCCATTTTCATGATGTCAATCTGCCATCATATACTGTCAAAACATCAGTCACTCGCCTCGCTTGGTTGGAGCGTGGGTGGGTAGTTTTTGAGCTGGAGAAGGTTCATCCCCTTGTGTCGCCCATGTCCATTGCTGTCCCATTCACTTGGGTACATTTATCCTTTATCCATCGTCTTCGCTACAGCTACACCTACCACACCCTGCCTGGGACTCACTTGTTCCAAACTGGAACTACTCCTCACCCTCCCTCGTTTGACCAGGTGGTCCAACACAACCAGTCTATTGGTAAGGCCATGAAACCATCGGATTTGGACTAGGTGGTGGACTGGTGGCTCCAGTTTCTTTTTTTTCAGCAGAACATTCATTTACAGTGCGATTATTTTTGATTTTTGAATCATTTTTATGGACACATATTTTTTTTAGAATGCCTGACTGACAATAAAGGAACTGTGTTGATACTGATATTTTTTTGCTTTGCCCTTTTTTTACTGCATCTTCCCATGACATCATGATTTTCTTGCTCTCTTTCTGCTATTGGACTTTACTTTATGGCTGTACAAACCTGTAACATTACTTACACAGCATTCATTGTTCTATCTCTTTCTTTTCCTTATTTTGACGATCTTATCCTGTACTACCTATGCAGGATTTGTCAGCATACATTCCTTCCTTCATGTTTTTTCTCATTCTTTTTGCACAGCTATGCTATGCATAGCCTCCCTTTCTTTTACCATATAAACCCCTGTATTTTACCTTGTAAAAAAAACAACAAGAACTTGAATCCAGACTTCTTCTCTAATCTCAAGTTCACCACTCTTCTACTTGTGATCCAGTGTGGTCACAACACTTCCCACTGCTACCACTGTTATCTGCTGTCATCGTCACTCTCCACTTTTTAAAGTCATTTTTATCCCTTTCGATTAGAGTCCTTCTGAGCACTACAGTTTGTGCATCAGGAGCCTGCTATCACTGGGAACCTCGTCACCTCGTCATTCTCAAACCTACCTTGTGCTACAATTAGCAAGGTAGTGCTCATCTACATTCGCCACAAAGCTCCTATCTTTTATATTCCAACTACCCCTCCTCCTCAAAACCCACACCCATACATCTCTGGGTTTTACTTTGAAGGATTATCATACATACCACCCCACGAACAACCAGAGCACCCACTGTTCTAGGAGGCAAAACCCATAAACAAGTTCTGTGGAATCTGGGAGGATTGTGTGTTAGTTTGTTTTTGAGTGTGGTTTTCTAACAGCAGTTCTCATCATCAACAGTGTGCCAGACATGAATGCAAGAACCATGGTTATTCTGTAGCAGCATTATCATCTTTGAAATGAACCCGCAGCAATTATGAGCAAGCTGGTCCCTCATCATTGTTACCTCTTCCAAACCTCCTACTTTTGAGATCACACTTCAGCTCTGAATCACCTTTTCAGACCCCAAGTACATCTCCGAGTATATTAGCTTCCCCATATCTGCCAGATCTTAATCAGACTCATGCCACAATTCCATCAAAATGCAGCGGCAAAAGCTTCCCGCATCAACCATCACAAACATTGCAATGGAGTATCGAGATGCAGCAAGAGTTTGGACGATGCCTTGCCCACCTCACAGCTTCAGCTGGTCTACCATTCCAATGGGTTAAAAACCCTGAATGGATTCAGTTCTGCCAAAGGTTTCTTCTGAATGCCCAGCCTATCAGCCGCAAAGTCCTGTCTAATCGACTTATTCCCGCAGAGGCTGAACACTATTGTGAAATGGCAAAAAGAAGCCTTAGTGGACAGCTTGTGATAGGACAGTGCGATGGATGGACCGGTGTCAACTCACACCATATAATTGTTGCATTTATGGTCACATCAGCATCTCATGAGGTAAGCCACTTTTATGATTTTTTATAACTATATGACCTATTTCAAGTTGTAGGTTCATACTGTGAAGGTTTATGATGTGTCCTCTGAACGAAAAACTGCCAACAACCTATATACACTCATCAAGAAAATACAGAAAATACTCGAAATTAACTAACATATAATCCTCATTACATTTACTTCTAATGCTTCTGGGGAGACTCGCTTAAGGCAAGAAAAATCCTTTGTCAAGATAGGCCTGAAATCATAGTCCTAGATTACTACGCACACCAAATTAACCTCATTGTAGGGGACTATTTTGCTTGCAAGGAGGCACAGTTTGTATCCAATTTTTCAACAAAGGCTATTGACCTCATTACATGGATACGGAGCAAAACACTCCTTACTGCTCTCATTCACTCTACCTCAAAAAGACTCACTGGCTCTGCAAAATCTGTTATCTGCCCTGTGATTACACGATGGACAGCACACTATCTTGCATTTCAGCGTCTACTTGAACTACAACTTACTTTGCAACAAATTATGGCTGCGGACACCCAAAAAATACCTGCTGAACGGCTGGTCAGAATTGGAGACCGACAGGCTTTAGAGAAGGCCGACAGAATGGTAGAGACTATTAATAATGTGTTGTTTTGGCACACCATAGCGTGGTATGACTTTCTTCTGGTCTGAGATTTTTCTCGCACTTAGGCTTCCATAGGATTAAAAAACACCTTGAACCACTTGCACTTGCAGCAAATATCACTCAGGCAACATATTGTCAACTTGACCAAGTCCTGATTACCTTTGGATTATTATTTTCCAAATTTTCATCTATTTTGAACACTCCCAACAACCCAACTGATGTCCCACTCATGCGAGCAACACTGAAAAGCATCAAGAAATGCTGGGAGAAATCAGACCAAGACATATTCATTGCTGTAGTAATACTTAATCCTCTCTACAAGGCATCTCCATCCAGCTCCAGTGTTGAGTTCATGACAGCAGCAGAAGTCTGGGAGCTCTGTAGTTGGCTGTGAATGCGCTTTTACAAAGAAGAGGCCCCAATTCAGCTCTACTGTGAGGTTGTGAGTTATCTCAGTAACCAAGACCGGTATGGAAAGCTCCCAGATCACATTCGGCGTGAAACTGCATTAGCAGCTAGCGAAGTAAGTAAATTTACTTGTTGTAATACAATTTTGTACTCAATTACCCTTTGACAGAACAAGTCTGTTGACCCAATGAGCATCTACATTGCAATGACCAACCTAGTGAACCCACTCCCAACACCTCTTGAACGTCTTGCAAGACATCTACTCACTGTCTCAGCCAACTCAGCCTCTTGCGAGAGACTTTTCAGTGCCTTTGGGCTTATCCTCACCCGGCTTTGCTCTCGAATGAGTATCAAATTAATGACTGATCTTGCTGAGCTCCAACTTCACCTACGTGATGAACATGTCCACTTGGGGATACTCAAAAAAAAGCTGCGCAAACGCCAAATACTCTCAATGTCAACCAATGACTTCACTTTGGGCGAAGCTGAACCTGCTAGTAATCCAGGTCACCCGCCTGACAATTCAAACTCGGAGGCAGAAGCTCTACATAGTCCATCTTCTACATGCAGGAACTCAATGGACGACATAATCATAGGCTTGCATGGCTGTCTGGATGCAGATGAAGACCCAGAGGTTGTGACATTCGGACAAATACATGTATCTGTAACAACCAAGAGTTAGTTACTCTGGCACACACAAGAACACACTATAAAGATAGTGATGAGGGAGTGGTTACCCTTTAAGCTGCAGAGAGTTTGTTGGTATGTAACAGGAGGACTCACTGAGGAGTCTATCACAACACAATGGGATCCGCACCCGTGTACAGTGATTCTGGACCTTCTGGGCATGCAACCAATCAGTATGCTTTCCAAGTACACCTTGGTAGCTTAGTTGGTAAAGCACCAGACCATGAAAGCTGGAGTCCTAGGTTCAAGCCCTGGCCAATGCATGTTTTCTCATACTATAAACAAATGTCATAATTTGTCAGAGTCTCCTGGATCTATTGGGATATATATACTAATACAGAGTGTTTGTACTTATGTACTGTACAGTTGGTAAAGTTAGTGGCTTATGATGTCATGGGGCCTAGCTCGCATGACCAGCTCCACTGTGTGAGAGAGTTGTATCTAAAAATAAGAAGAAGGCAGCGCTGCGCGAGAAGGTGGATTTAGAACGAAAAAGGAAAGTGCCGTATGGCATGGAGTGTGAACTATAGTAAAAGGTTAAAGCGGAGAATGAAAATTAAAGGAAAGGTCCGAAAATAGTGTTATCATAACAGTATCAATCTCTCAGCTATTCAACTTCGAGGATACAGCTTGGATACAGGTAGAGGAGAGGTTTTTGCTACCAGGTTTAAATGAGGAACTCAAGCTATATGATTTGGTTAGTCTGGATGCTCCTGGTGAGTTAGATGAATCTTTGGACATGGACACTTTTGAGGAGTCTGTGCTGACTTCGGCACCATTATTTTTGGGATATAACTTATATATTTCATGTGATATAGATACACACTGTCTGTCTAAATATGCCCACTTTGCTCTTTCAAAACCCTTGCCTCTGAATGCTCATTATTTTGAGCTGCAACTGTCGACACTGCTGCTCAAATGTCCTGCAGGGTGAGACCAGAGTTGCTCGGGACCTTTCGGTGCCATAGGCACCTTGGGCCTTGTCATCGTTGTCTGGGGGTGCCCATGTGCCGAAGGCACTATAGTGCCAATGGCAATACCCAAGGCCCTTCCACCACTGGGGAGAGGTATGATTTGTACACAAACAGCATAACCTCAGCCACCTCAACGGCCTGACTGGAATACTTCAAATATTATAAATATATACTTTGTGATAGATTAATTAAAATTTTACGAATGTTTTGAGAAATAGCTAGGAGGGTGCATGCCTAACATATTGCTAAGTTCTTTGAAAAGTCAGCAGCTCAGCCAATACAGACCTAGTTTTTCAAGAGCCAGCAACATGTCAGCCTCAAACTGGGCATGAACCATCCCAGCTATTTCTCAAAACATTGGTAAAATTTTAGTTAATCTATCACAAAGTATATATTTATAATATTTGAAGTATTCCAGTCAGGCCGTCAAGGTGGCTGAAATTATGCTGTTTGTGTGAGAATCATACCTCTTCCGGCTTGGCTGGAACCCTTTCATGCCCGTGGTGTATGCAGTTAATATGCCTAGACAGTTGATAATAGTACATTAGTTGAGATTGGCCTTTCACAGGCTCAAAAACAAATGTATTTTTCTCCATTTTTAGGAGGAGCAAGAATATCTATATGAAATAATTTGCTATAAAATTAGGTTAGTGGTGCTTGTTTTTTGAGCCCATAGAAGGCCATTCTCAACTGATGTACTGTTATTAATATCTGTCCAGGCATAATATGGTCTGGGCAGAACAATTTTAGGGCAAGTCTGCCAATTGTCTAGGCAAAATGACAAATGGCAGGTTGGAAAACAATAACAAAAGGGAAATCACATTTTTCACTAAATTTTGTATATAGGATAATATATGAGCTATTCTACATATCAGAAACACCCCTCAAAGTAAGGGGAGCCTCAATAATCCAGGTTCCAGCTCCTGACCCTGTGCCCAACTGCTATATCATCCTAGAAGCCTAAAGGAGTCATACCCTTATCAATCTGTTTATTCAAGTCATATACATGTCCTTGCAACTGTTGCACTTGTAATGTGCAAGCCTAGTAACACTGTGTTTGGGACATATTCTGATAATGAGACTTTGTTCTGATGAATACCAAGTTTGACACTGTTGAAGCATACAATCATATTGGAGATGGTATATAGTTCCTATTTTAGGGCAGGCATTTGTGTTGAGCAAACAGAGACAGGTAATACCGTAACAGGCAATAATATGTAGGAGTATCACTGCGGGCATTGGCTTATTTAAGCCTAGCTTATATCCTGAAAATATGGGAGTTCTGGGTTCTGATTGGCTAGAAAAAGCTAAAATTGAATGTTTTCAGGATATAAGCTGGGCTTAAATAAGCCAATGCCCACAGTGTATATTAGTAGGTAGTGGTAGGTAGCTACTTGAGCAAAGAAATAAAGTCTATAGGTAAAATAGTTCATAACAGCAACACCTTGCCTCCATCCACCTCTGGGTTGGTAGGACCAGACTCCAGTGCACCAAATGTTTCTTCAAGTTTGTCTGGAATTATGCTCTTGGGGGGTGGCTGTGAGAAGTAGACACCAGGTGAAATTAGTGGTGAGATCAGTTGCAAGATTGATATTGATTTCAGGCTGCGCTCAGGTGTGTTTGTGACCATTATTTTATTGAATGGCTTTCCCAAGTTGTTTGTTGTGTTGTTGTGGATGGTAGGTGTAGCTATTTTAAAGCTTACCAAATGTCTTAAAGTTATTGATCATGAGGTTGCATTGTTTGGCACCTTGAATGCCATTAAAATCAGAAAATAGTTGTTTGACTTTGGTAGTATAAGGTACAATTGATAGAATCCAACTAGCAAAGGTTTTGATGGGATTCTCATTCTTTTTGCGCGGCTATACTGTGCATAGCCTACCTTTTTTTACTATATAAACCCCTGTATTTTACCTTGTAAAAACAAGAAATCATAATCCAGACTTCTTCTCTAATCTCAAGTTCACTACTCTCTGCTACTTGTGATCCAGTGTGGTCACAACACTTCCCACTGCTACTGCTATTGTCTGCTGTCATTGTCACTTATCACTTCCAAAGTCATTGTTATCCCTTTTGATTAGAGTCCTTCTGGGCACTATAGGCCGGCGCATCAGGAGCCTGCTATCTGTTACGATACACAATTTTCGGACCTTTAATTTTCATTCTCCTCTTTAACTTTATACTATAGTTTTCACACATTGTGCCATGCGGCACTTTCCATTTTTGTTCAAACTCCACCTTCTCGCACTACATTGCCTTTATTCTTATTTTAGCTACAAGTCTCTCACACAGTGGAGCTAGTCACACGGTCTGCGCCCTCTGACATCATCAGCCACTGCTTTATCAACTGTATAGTACAACATGTACAAACAACCTGTAGTAGTATATATACCTCAATAGATCCAGGAGACTCCTTAGCGAGTCCTCCTGTGGTATCCTCACAACTAACTTGTTGAAGCCTAAAGGGTAACCACTCCCTCATCATTATCTCTATAGCTTGTCTGAGTTGTGCGCCAGAGTAACAAACTCTTGGTCGTTACACTATCACTGGGAACCTCGTCACCTCATCACCTTGTCATTCTCAGGCCTACATTGTGCTTCAATTAGTAAAGTAGTGTTTGTCTGTGGTTGCCACAGGGCCCCTGTCTTCTGTCTTCCAACTATCCCTCCCCCTCAAAACCCACACCCATACATCACTGGGTTTTACTTTGAAGGATCACTATATACCACCTCATGAATAACCAGATCACTCCACTGTTCTGGGAGGCAAAGCCCATAAACAAGTTCTGTTGGAATCTGGGAGGATTGTGTGTTAGTTTGTTTTTGTGTGTGGTTTTCTAACAACAGTTTTCATCATCAACACCGGGTTTACACACAAAGTGCAAGAGAGTAGATAAAGCAAGTCCTATTGTAATAACCAAAGTGTGTATACTCTGGCACATAATAAAAAAAGTAAAGAAGGTAAATAAAAGAGTAATCTCCCTTTAGAGTAGGACCAAATTTATTGTAGGTAAACAACAGGAGGACTTACTGGGGAGTCTTCTTGATTTATTAGGGTTTATATTTCAACTACAGACTATTTGTACATATAGACTATACAGTTGATAAAAGGGGTGGCTGATGATATCATAAGACATCAGGTGCAGCCCTTGTGACCAGCTCCACCACACGAGAAAGTTGTAGCTGAAAATAAAAGGAAGCTGCGCTGTATGAGAAAGTAAAAGTCTAAGTGGAGTGTGAAACAAAAGAAAAATGCTATATGGCACAAGTGTCCAAAGAGAAAGAAGGTTGAAGTAGAGACTAAAAGTTTGGAAATCCAAATATTGTGTATTGTAACACATTGGTCACCTTAAAAGTGTTATAGACATTTTGCAGCTGTATAACCAACAAGTGTAGAGCTTGTTGTGATATTCCATTTGTATAAACACAAAACATGGATTTTCAGGAGTCATCCCATTGTTGTATTTTCAGCTCTACATTCATCCTCCACTTGTATTATTGCTCACACAGTTGTTTTATTGCCTTTCCAGCAAAATCATAACTTGCAGGACTATACTCAGTTGTCTTCAGCACTTTCTTCTGAATTCCTTGGTTAATCCCTACAGGTTAAACAATGTATAGGTGTTTGAACAAAAGAACTATACCCAGTTTTTTCTTAGACACAAATACCTTCTTACACTAGTCTGTGCTGGTCTATATGCTGTTCAGGCAGTGGCCTTTATAAGGTTTCACCCAGTTAATATTAACCATGGGTACCACTCTTGTTCATTTTGACAGTTCTAGCTCTTCTACATTTGGTTTGATTTTCTTAATCTGGTTAGAATCAATCCACTTATCGGCCAGTTTTCCAGACTGCTAATTATTTGGTTTTTAGTAGTTGGTATCTAACCAGACCAAGTCCCTAACTTTGTAATCAGGGGCCTTTGAGTGCCTACACTCACACTCTGCCTTGTGTTTCATCTGCTCTACAGTTTTAAATAGCACCTTGCACATTTCTTCTAAGACAGACTTCAAGTCTTTGGCCATAGTCCCTGTAGCCTCGTTTTTGCTTTTGCCAAATTCTACACCCATTTTTGGCAGGTACAACCTGATTCCCCCAGATGGTGCCTTTCTGATAGCCAACAATTGTTTGATACTGTATGGAAATCAGGCTATCTGTAGCCACCTGGCCCAATTTGTCTGCCTGTCATTGATAAATATCTGGAGATACTGTTTTAACTTTTGGTTGAGTCTCTCCATTTGTCCATCTGTTTGTGGATGGATCACCATCAATTATTTAGGTTTGATGCCCAGCATCCAGCAAATTGAGGTCCCTTATTAGAAATCACTATTTCTGGTAACCCATAGATAGACCACACAAAATCTTCAAATAAGTTTTCCATACCAGTGGCTGTAATAGTTTTGTTTGTGGGTATGAACACAACTTGTTTGAACAAGCAATTCATAGCCACCATTACTAAATCATACCTATTTGACTTGGGTAGATGCATCATGAAATCAACCAATATGTCCTACTAGGGTTCTGCTGGAATCAGAGTATAAGTTTACCAGCCAGCAGTTGATGGGAATTTTTTGTTAGATCCCTACACCTTATGCCAAACTAACGGAGGTGCAAGTCTCAAAATCAAGCAAGTAGCGTCCAAATAACAATGTTAAGAAGTAATCAACAACTGAAGAGTGTATGTACATGAGTAGCTGGTTTATATATGTATCTGTGGGCCAGCCATGAGGTGCTGACTGAGCACCATGCAGTAGCCTTGAGGCGCTGACTGATGTGCTACGTCATAGTCTGTGTTTGGTCAGGTGACTGTAAGGTCACATGATGAGATAAGATTTTGGAACTTTATAGATTAGATAATGACTCTCAATGGCTCAAATCGTGACATTTTTGCTATGACACAACAGAGACAACACTGTATGTATTGTTGTAGGTATTTGACCATGCCAGGCCATATGTAGTTTCTGAAAACCAGCTCCATTGTTTGTTGCCAACCAGGGTGTCCAGCCACTGGTGTGTCATAATATTTATCTATTGTCTTGACCTTTGCGGACTCAGGCACATAGATCTTGTCTTTGTAATGGAAGAGCCCGTCTTCCCATAAATAATGTTTATTGCCATCAAGGTGCACCTTCTTTTCTGATCAGATATCTTTCCTGAAGATTTCTAGAAAATCACAATCCTGCCCTATTCTAATATTGGCTACCCTAGATTATTCTAATAGGGTGACAATTTTGTTATTATCAACAATGCCTGTGGTGTGATCTTCTCTCCTAGATAAAACATCTGCTTTTCCCATAGAAGTGCCTAACTTAAAATTTAATTTATAATTTAATCTAGACAAAAACACAGCACAGCAGGTGTTACAAACTATGTTCCCTATGGACTCTATTTCTTTTCAGAGTAACTACCTACCACTACTCCTTCATACTTCCCACACTTGTTACCTATTACGGTCTCACCCATTATTGTTTGTTCAACACAAACACCTGCCCTAAAGTAGACAGTATATATATACACCTGTATTGTAGTTACATCTTCAATACAATTGTACACTTCAACAGTGCAACTTGGTATTCATTAGTAAATCCTCATCATCAGAATATGTCTCAAACCCGTGAACCACGGGCTTATCAGAAACCACTTTGTCACTAGAGACCCCTTGTTACCAGGCTTGTTTTTGATTCAGGTCCTAAGCTGTTATAAAATACTCCAGATTTTTGTGGTTGATCCAGATTTCAAACTGGTGCCTAGTGTTACAATAGCATTTTCGGACCTATTTTCACTTTTCTTGCATTTGGACTCTGTGCCATGTGGCATTTACTATATGGAAATATTACATAAGCTGGACACATGGTGAAGTCACATGATATAACATCATATAAAATACAATGGAACATCACAAATATTTGAATATTTATATTAAACCACACGGTACCAACTTGGTATACTATACAGTATAAACCCTGCAATAGATTAAAGACTCCTCAGCAAGTCCTCCTATTGTATACCAATAAAAAACTTGGTTCTTACCCATCTAAGTCTATCAACTCCAAATCTTCTTCATTATCGTCCTTTTGAGTTTTCAAATATGCACCAGAGTCTGCAAACTTTGGTATTGTTACACCTAGCACCTTCAAAGTAGTGCCACCAGTGCTTTTAAGCTTTAATGATGGCCAGCATCTCTTTGTCATCAATCTCATAGTTGCACTCTAAAAGTGACAAACTATAAGATAGATAGGCACCAGGCCTCCAAAGATTATCAGGGCATTTGATTGATGGAACAGTTCCTAAAGCAAAGTCAGTTTCTAACCCGAACTTATTGTCTAGCTTAAAACAAGTCTCCAGTAGAAATTGCCTAAGCTAAGGAAGGCCCTAATTTTTTTGATGCAAGTAAGTTTTGGCCATTCCAAAATAGCTTATGTAACAACCAAGGTTTTAATACTGTGGCACACAACTCAGACAAGCAAGTGTATGGGGAATAGGAGTGGATAAACTCCTTAGTGGTAGGACCAAGTTAGTTGTGGGAAAACAACAGGAGGACTTGCTGAGGAGTCTCCTTGATCTATTGTAGTATATATACTATTATAGGGTGTTTGTACATGTTGTACTATACAGTTGTTAAGGGTGGTGGCTAATGAAGTCATAGGGTGTAGCCCTTGTAACCAGCTTCACTGTGCAAGAAAGTTATATCTAAAAAGAAGAAGAAGCAGTGCAGTAAGAGAAAGTGAAAGTCTGAACACAAGGAAGGTGCCACATGGCACAAGTGCATGAGAAATGAGAAAAAAGGTTGAAAAGGGGAATGAAAGCTAAAGGTCCAAAGATTGTGTATTGTAACAGCTTGAACTTTCCAAGGATCCATTCTAATTCTGGTCAGCCACAAGTTCGAAAAGGGCAATATTAATTACTATTCCACGTGGCACTGTGCCTGTGTGGCGCAAAGGCGAGTCTTTTTGAATATTCGCTTCGTTATTGACACCTGTCCATGCTACCAATCAACTTTGGTGCATGACATCGTGGCTGGTACACACCACCCACTTTAGATATGTGTCCTCTTATTTTTCCTCTTGGGTCACAAATGACACATTTGCCTTTCTCAAAGACAGCTTTGTAGCCTGCCTTGTCCATACAGCCAATTGAAATCAGGGTGTAGGCCATATTTGGTGCATATAACACATCTTTCAGGCGTATTTGCATGTCTTTATGGGTGCCATTGGGGACACTAATCATCATATCCCCTATTCCTACAGCAGAGAAGATTGGGTAAGGTGCAATTGTGCAGTAATTGAGTAGGAGGTGTCAATGAGGGGTGAAGTAACTTGTAGCACCAGAGTCATAGATTTTGATGGGACTCTTGGGCCTTATGTTCATAGCAAGCTGGTGAGTGAGGGCGCTCCATGCACCTTTTCTTCAAAATCTGATAGGCTCGCACTATCACATTCAATGTGAACAGCAAGGTTCACTTTTTCAGGTTTCTTTCCTTTTGCATCGCCCACCTTCCCCTCCTCCTTTTTATCTCCTGGTGAGTCACCCTTTGACTTGTTCTTTGCGGAGCGCTCACGCTTCTTGTTGGGGCACTGGTGTGATCTGTGTCCCTTTTCACTGCAGTTCCAGCATTCAAGCTTGCTGGCATCTTTGTCGTCTTTGCCACCAGGCAACTTTCCCTTTCTGTAATGACCTCTTCCGCCTCAATTTCCATGTTTGGATGATCCCTGTCCTCTGGTGGCTGACATTGCAATGTCTTCAGATTTTGCTGTCAGGCGTTTTCTGAATATAATCTGGCAGTCATATTCTTGGAGAAGGTACAAGATCAGTGTCTCTGGGTCCAAAGTCTGCTTTGGCATATGGGCTACATAGGTGGTGTATGAGTGCGGCAGAGACATGATGATGCTGGAGGATTCCTGCTGTGCTGAGCTGTTCCCATAGCGCGCAAATCTTGTTTCCAAATGTGTGCGCAAGTCTCCTTTCTTGGCGCAGCATAGGTTTGACAACCTTTCTCTTAGCTCAGACTGAACTAACTCTGTTTTGTTCTTGTTTTCTTGGCATATCATGGCCCACATGTCGGCAACGATGGGTTTGTTTAGAATCCTTTGCAGCATCGAATCAGGTATGGTGTGACCCAATATGTTTCTTGCGCAGTACTCCTTTTTCAACCAGGCATCAAGTGCTTCTTGATTGGCCTTGCTGACTGCCACAGGAGGAGATGTTGTCGCTGCGGCCTGGCCAGCAGTCTGGCTAGTGGTCTGGGATACTGGTATTGACCTTTTTGTTGTGCCATGGAGGTGCTCAACGCAGTCTTGGTCAGCAAGAGCCCATTTGAGGCAAGTTTGTACATCAACCAGTTCAAGCCATCTGGCTCAAGCTTTGGCACCCCAATGGTGTCTTCTTCTGGGTATGTTGTTTCACTCACAGGGCTCATAACCTCAAAGAGATCTAATATAAACCAATTACTCAGACTTTGTGGGTGAAGCTCTGAGGTGGGCAATTGTTGCTACAAAGGTTTAAAAAGGGTAAATGAAAGTATAACTAAGGAGAAAATTTGCCCATCAAAATGCACGGGCCATCCAACTACTACACTTTCCTAGTATGGTGCCCTGCACCTTACTTTCCCTTTGTACAACACTTGTCTTCGTCAACTTGCGATTTTTAACATACTCAGTAACAGCTGGGACCACTTGTTGCCATTTTGTGAGGCAAACAAAATCCTCACCAAAGATGACTTGGGGACTTGGTTGTAGGGCTTAAAAGTTAAATCAGAATGTGTTGAAAAGTCAGTACATAGTCTACATTTTTGCAACTTATACATCACTTTTCATATAGACAGCTTTCTACAAAAATTTTGGTGTTGTTGCCATCACTGATGACAATAACAACCTTGAGCTGAAAAATTCTGAAAAAAAAAGTGTACAACAAAATTTGCTCTGCTTATTACAAAAATCATTTGCTATATATTTACTTAAAACACCTATTTTTGACATTTTTCAAATCCTACGACAGCAAAGTCCCCTAGTTATATTTGGTGGGGATTTTGTCTGCCTCAATAGAGTAACAAGTTATCCCAGCCTGTTTTCAGTGTTGAGACTGTAAAAGTTAGCTCATATGAGCTATGTTGATATGCAATAAATACAAGCAAACAAATGACTGGGTACAAACTTAGTGAAGTGTAAACCTGGATCCTACGGGTCCAGAAATGATTATCGGAGGCAGCATACATGTCAGCATGAAGATCTATATAGCACCTTTACAGGGGAAGAGATTGGACACCTGTGCACATAGCTCTGGGTCAAGCATTTGATTCGAATTCAGTCACGATCGTTCTATACTATAATAGTGTGGCTACGAGTAAATCCAAGAGCAAACGGATAGTGGGAGGGAAGACAACATTACTATGCAAGTCCCAAAACATTAGTACAAAAGAAGAATGCACAAAAGTTCAATAGAACAAGAACGTCTCGCGAAAACTACAAAATACAGACATACGCTAAAAAGCAGCATTCTTGATTCATTTTTAATTAGGAGGTGAGGGAGTGACGTTTGTTTGTGGTCATAAACACACGCAAAAAGTGGGCAAGATACTGGAATACGGGCAGAAGTGTGTTAAGATGACGGTTGATTATCTACATTCAGAAAGGAACCGGTCGTGTCAACGTCAGTTCGATACAAAAGCTTGTAATGTATCTTCACTTACTATACACGTGATTATATTGACTCGATAGATACATAGGAGACGTTTCACCCTGCTGTTGCTGCTGTTGTTCAGAAGGCGGCGGTCCAACAGCCACCTGGCCAGACTGCGAAGGCATATTTCCATAAGCCATTCCCATCTGCGGAAAAGCTGTATAGTCGCTCCAGAACTGCGGATAGCGGCTATGATTATGCCCTTGATCATACGACGCCATGCGACTATTACCATTGAGCGCATTTGGTGACCGCTCATCGATCAAACCCGTACTATACATCTGCGGAAGGACAGACGTTGAGAGAGTCCCAGGGAATGAAAGGTAGTTGGAGTTATCAGACGGCCACCGCTCGTATGAGGAGAAATAAGGAAGCGTGTGGATGGATGACGACGACGAAGTAGGTGGTGGAACAGGTACGTGAGTATGATACTCATCATTAGGCATGGGATGGCTGAATGTATTCGATCTCCAGCTAGGGTAGTCTGCGCTGCCATTGTGCAATTGACTGCGTTCGTAAGCATCTTCTCCGTCAACTGCATGTTCTGCCGCTCGCTTGTGTCTGTCAGGCTGGCTTTGGAGCCTTAATGACTCCCCCCCCTCGGTGATGACTTTAGACCCGCGTAGAAGCTCGCGTGCCCGAGCAGCGCTTGGCCACACTAGCTCCATCTCATGAAGAGCATCCATACACTTGTTCAGGCCCATCCGAGCTTGAGGATCATTGGGATAAATCGACACTACAAGCAGTGAAGTCTACTGAGCCAAGTGGAAATAACAGAAATAAAAACACATACAGCTTGTCACATGCATTATACCAGCAGTGAAAACATAAAAACAAAGGAAGACGGGTGCACGTTGCACACAATATCTCTCGCGATAGAACGAAACTGCAGCAAATCAAACGTCAATGAGCATGTCCCAATGAAATACCTCGATCATATACTCACCTATTGAAGCAATATGATTCGCGGCCCCTACACAAAGTTCATAATTTCGTTTAGACGTAGCGCGAACATCAGCGTCATCAACAGTCTCCGCTTTACTACGCAAAGTGTTAATCGTGAGTCAATTAGACTGCATATGTAGATGAGAACATACTGTCTATGTGGCAAATATACTTGTCGTATGCTGAGAAAATAATAAGTCTAAATCACAACAAGAAGATACTGCAGACGCTCACAAAGGCCGGTGGAGCAACAGGTTCGTGCACCAGTACTGCATATGGAGCGTGAGGACATGTGGCGCAGGCGAAGGAGACTTGTTCGACCCAGGCTCAAATCGGAGATGTTCTGGTAGTTCGAGGTACCATTTATCGAGTAGACCCTCAAGGTAAAGCGACTCTGCATGTCTGCTTGACGTTGGCCTGATAGCATATATAGCCTGAACTATCATACTCAATAAACCCGCTGTATTAGCGTATCAGTACCTATCATATATTTGATGAGAAGCTGACAAAACGTACAAAGCGTTGCAGAAGCATTGAAGCATGAAAGGACATGACCAGGAACAGGGCTCGCTGACCGTGCGTTGCTGGGCGATAACGGGCGGCGCGTATTTGTGTCTATCGGCGGCGATGAATGCGGGCTCCATAACTCTAGTTCTTCGGGCTATAGTCGGAACGAAAGACGATCAGCCGCTATGTCATTTAAAATTCATGCAAGACAAGAACGGAACAAAAAGATGCACAGCAATGATACATTTCTGTAGAACTTACCTCAGAATCACTTGGGAGCTGTGTATCAAAATCTTTCTCAAATATAGCTAGTGGGCGACCTGGAATGAAAGAGGGAGTTAGAAGAGATTATATGAACACCGATAAACGGTGACTGACCGATGTAGGTCGAGACGTATTTGTCAAGAATAACACATGCATACCAAATTCTCCTCCGCTCCTGTAGCTCCCACTCACTGAACAACCTCCCACCTAACCCCACACGCGCCCATCCATCCGCGCTCCTGTGCATTCCGAGATCCTGGGCCATCCTCACTGCCATACCAGTGTACACCCAAGCCTGCGCCATCGCACCGATTCCAATCTCACGATAGCCCATCAACAACAATGCTTGACACGTCGAGGGCCGTGAACTGGCGTAGGTACTGTCCAGGATCACCTTGGCGCTATTAAGATATTCGTCGCCCGCTGTCCACATGGAGGGATCTTCGGGAGGCGGGACGTGAGAACCAGAGCTAGATGAGTAGCGCGCAGCGATGGCACACATGGTGAGAAGTAGTACAGGGGAGATGCGTCGACGCTGTCGAAGAAAAGGAGATGGTGAAGTCGACGTCTGTCCATCGGAAGCCGGCGATTCGGGAGTTTCCCCCGTTCTACCTCTGTATCAAACTTGTCAAATCAAACCCTAAGAACCATGCGAGAAAGCTAAACCTACCCGTTCCTGAAAGTTTCGAAAAATGCAGCCTTGTGTAGAATGGGAAATACGGGATGGACATAAGTGAAATAAAGATCCAATAAATGTTCTTGCAAAGCTGGTTCTGGTAGCTTGGATAAAAACTCGTCATCTTCTGTCGCAGATGTGGTCTGCATGCCGGCATTGCTTCGCGCATCAGGCGGCAGAGGAGGCCACACACGTGCTTTCGGAAATCGCCTGTTATGTTACACAGATACGTTAAATTCATAGCACAGGTCCAGCAAATAAATGAGGTAACGCACCATATGCCAGCCTCATTCCTAGCCTCGGCTTTTGCATTGTAACCAAGCAGGTACAATCCACTTGCCTTGCCGTGATATCTCACCTGCTCATCTTCATTCAAACTTAGCTGCCCAACGGCATCGACAACGTCATCTTCAGATTCAGAATCTACGGAGCTGGTACTTCCTGGCTCTAACCTTTCCTTGGCCCGGCGAACAGGTGAGATGCTCGAATAGTTGGGACTGTCTGTTCGCGTTAACATTACTGAACCTAATGGGAAGCCGGTTGATGAGGCAGATGAAGCACGCTCGTGTTCGCTGCCCTCAAACTCTACCTTCGGGCGTTGTCGGCGGACTTGAGACGCTGGCCCTGTAGGATCTGGCCTGTGAAAAGGTGGCCGACTAGTGGGTGATTGACGCTCCGTGGCGTCCTGAGCGACGACAGGAAGGGCGGGCCGGGTGAGGAGTAGAGGGTTGTTGAGAGTGGCGTTATTTATGTGGTGGTTGCTGTGGTTGTTTAGCAAAGATACTACGCGATCCTGCCATTCGTTTGACGGGCTGAAAGGGATATATGCGTTAGTTAAAGTCCAGAGCAGGTATATACTGTACAGCGACATACTGCGTAGAATGGAGATCTACGTGATCGCTGTGGCCGGGTGCATCCATTGGTGACATGGAGCCCGGACGGTTCTTTGCTCCGCCAATGGGGCCTCCTTTGCGGCCCTTTGAGCCGTATGGAGAGTTGTCAACCCGGTTGATAATCTCCTTGGCTAGAGCGTCCTGGTAGGGGGAGCATTCATAATCTGTCGCAATGACTGGAGAGACGCAACTTACTTTAGACATATCGTCGAGTACGCCTCTCGCACGGTCGTCATTGCTGGCGATGAGAATACCAAGCAGAGCTTCGGTCTGGTGCAAGCGAGCTTCTATAGCGTCAATGTACCCTTTAGGGGGGCCTCGTTTGCGAGAGGGTCCAAGGAAGGTGCAAGCTGGAACAAAAACGTAGATTGAATGAGGTATATGCGCATATATGCGAGGGACTCACGAGTTCCAAGCATAATGCAGCTTTTGCAAGCTTCGCCATCCGCAGAGCGCTCACACTTACATTTTGACTTGCGACATTGATCACAGGCTGGTACATTAGTGAGGAAAGCAGGAAATGGGATATACAGATGAGAGTGCG
>NW_006763294.1:1821265-1867858 GCF_000218685.1 Serpula lacrymans var. lacrymans S7.9 | reverse complement strand
ATAATTGTGGAGACGCGCTAACCGTAAGGATACATTCAGACTGCCCTTCCTCCATTACTCAGACGGGTCGTAGGGTCTGTAACATTGTGACACTCGCTATTGATACCGACCAGCGAAAATCTTATAAAGTCCGCGGTCGATAATGCTAATGAATACTGATGAATCTGCTGTTGTTAGAAAATGCCTCTTTGGAACAGCAGCATGATGCTGCTCTGTCGACTCCGAGGAAGTTCTTGATAAGTGGTCTGATATTACAATAAGGCAATGGCCACAAAAGGCTAGCCATAACGCAATGATTGTTTTATAGGAGCTCTGGGCAGCCGCTGACTTCATTCAGAGTTCATCATGCCATCACCACATCACATTATGCATCCGTCTAGAAAAGCGGAGACGAAAACCGACTGCGATGGAATCTCCGAACAAACGTGGATACAAGGAAGCTCAGTGATATCTTGTGACAGAAGGTGAAAGCTTGACGGATAAGGGGGATGAGGACACAACTGGGACATTGCGTGAGGATATAGGGAACAGAAGGGGTAAGACCGAGCGGAATCTTGCGCTTTAGCGTAGTCTAATTGGACCGAGATGGCGACTGTATCCAATCCTATCTAATCTAGTGCTGAAAACAGGCCTCGTGAAATCGACGAAGCTCCGCCGACACTCTTAGAAACTCTCGTGCGCTATTGCGACCGAGGCTCTGGTGGGTTTATATGGACGGTTCATCGTCGATGAAGCAATTGGCTAGGCCCTACACGCACGCGAATTTTACTATCATATCCCAACAAACGCCGAACAAAACTGGCATAGATAAGTTCTGATCATTTGTCTTATTTCACGTAAATGGAAGACAAAGGAAACGAACCTGTGATACCTCGTTATCAGGCCATGCCCTATGTTTGAGTACAGCCAGTAATATAGTCGGCCAGCATACACCGTGAGGGAAACGCAAAGACAACGGACTTCCACGTCTCGGTGCCCGATAGGAATGAAAGGTCTTCCTTTCCTTTCCGTCGTTCGTAAATCCATGTTGTCTAACGCAGTACAGATTGTAAGCAACTGAACCACCGTTTCGGACAGTTGTGAGCTGAGTAAGTTCATCACATGATCTGTCTTCGATTCGAAAGTAGGGCTATGCAAAAGAGTTCGAAGAGGCGGCTGCAGACAAAAGAGAGAACGTTCCTGGGGAGGGCTTCGAAACGTGATCGAAACTGCTGCGGAAGCTAGTCCTGCGATATTATTGGTGGACAGGGAGGCCTATGAGTCCACGAGGCATATTATATAGCCCCGCGAAGGGAACTTGAATACACCTACGGGTCGATGTCCGTTCAGCCCTTGTATCGTTATGAATGCCATGTTGATCGGGTGTCGAAAACGCGTCCAATCAATGTCCCAGAGAAACGTAGAGTCGTCCTGGATCAGAT
The DNA here is from genome assembly GCF_000218685.1 of Serpula lacrymans var. lacrymans S7.9. Classification (NCBI taxonomy): domain Eukaryota; kingdom Fungi; phylum Basidiomycota; class Agaricomycetes; order Boletales; family Serpulaceae; genus Serpula; species Serpula lacrymans. The sequence goes on along the minus strand of NW_006763294.1, from coordinate 1,866,437 downwards.
AGTCCTGCACTGCGATCAGTGTTGACGCCTATGGTGCATGTGCAATGGTCGAGTCAGCACGCAATCGCCCAGTATAGTGATAGTATCAAAGCTAGCATCGCTTTACAAACTTAATACGTACTACGATATCTTGTTCGAGAAGACGATGTGCAGAAAACACAGATATGGCTCAGGTAGCCTAGAAAAATACAGGTAAAAAATCTCTAAAATGGAGCGCATTGATCCAGGCATTCGGTGATCAGGATACGACCTGAGACCTGTGACGTCTGGTCGTTGGGTTTGATAGTTCCGCCCGCAAAGCCTTACTCGAAAGAATAAGTTTGATATGAACCAGTTACAGTAGTTTTTTGTGGATATGTTGAGACGTAGAGGTGCTTTTGATTACCGATAAAAACATAAAATCAGGTTTAAGGTGCAACTAGCGTTTGAGAATGGGAGCATAGGGCGTTGGCCACAGAGTGAGTGAATGAATTGAGACTCCGGTACTAGTGGTAACCTAACCATAACAACCTTCTGTGCTACTGAAGATTATCGCGATTCGGTGCGGTGACTAGACTGCCTCAGACCCTAAATTCCATGCAGTAGTCATCTTCACAGCTAAATAATACGAACGATAAGTTATCCGAGGAGGCTTGTCAATGGGCACCACGATGGTGTAGGATCATTTCCAACTTAATTCGTCATCTTTACCATCTACGGAATTCCGCCGCACACATAACGCTACCTCATGGACGATGAGGGAATTTTCCTGCTGGTGACAACCACGGCCGTTTTCAAATATGATGTCTAAAGGACCCTGAGAATCAGACATCACTGCAGAAGCTATATCTGGGCATGCGATGAACAACAAGAACTGGGTGACTTCGAACCTTCTTCCACTCATATACCATCTCCTTGCTCCACGACGATTAGCAACTGTCCTATCTTTCCTAAAATAACCTACAGTACAACTAATCAATGCTGTCTTAAATGCACGTCCTACCTCTGAGTCCGAACACGTGTATTGTCAGAGGTTCATCTTCTCCTCAGACGCCGTAACCTGGGAATACCTCTTGAAAGCAAATTCTTAACACTTCAGGGGGCATAAAAAATTCCTGAAGCCAGGTGCGAAATTGCCTTGAAAATCATACTGAACCTTTCCTAATACCTGATATGCTGCTTATTTTCAGTGAAGAGTTTGTAAGGGCACTGGATTTGATCCTAAAACTGACGGAAACCCCTTTATTGGCGTGCGAGCGATAGAAGTCTGGATTAGTTGGACGCCTTTCCGCCTCTCCAACGCCTTTCGGTACTCGCATAACTCAATCTGGAAAATAGCCTTTTGAGCGGCAAGTACTACCTGAAGGTTGTGGCTTCCATACGCCAGTAGTTGACCACGAGGGACTCAGTCAGCTCATCCGAGTTTGCCGATGGAATCTACGGGCCTCCTTGAAACTGAAAACAGCAACCAGCATATTTTGTGGTGCTCGTATAGCACACGAAACATGGCATTTGTCAGCAGGTACGTGCCCCTTACGCTGCACTATCACATTATTAATGTATGAAGATTCCATCAATACGTTACCTACGACGTAACAATGCACGCCCTTCTGCATACTAAAGCAGTAAATAGACTTCTTAGACAATCAATTTCTTCACGGAGATAGCCATCGTAACTGAAGTATATGTGTAGACGTGATGGCCTGACTCCCCTATGGTTTTTCGAGCAATTTCCAGAAGGGCCGGAAAATGTACTGAGCGAAACATCATTTATTATTTGTGCAATCCTGCTATTATGTTAAACTTTGCAGACATGCGTATTTCTAGGCAATGCTACAGTCTTCCAACACACTCGAGGCATCCCTTAATTTAAAGCGGTTAGTCTATTCCACCCTTTTGTCATCTCAATGGGCTGTCCAGCTCAAACCGCTCTTGTCATATTCTTTCCTCCTATTGTCATGCATTGGTTTGCCAAATATGGGTACCCAATTCTAACTACCAATGCTCCAGTAGGGTGAGTAACGTAACTTGGCAACTCATGCATTTGACCACCGTAACTTAGTGATAGATGTAATATGTCACTAATACCAAAAGGACGGGTGAAGCTGTACCCTGCGTTATTTGCAGACATAATATGATGCCAATTTAGCAGTCCAAGCCCCTTCATAAAGTAGGGCTCATCCTCATTAAGGTTTGAAAACTTTCAACCACAAGGGATGGTTGCTTGCCTTCCTTGAAGTCGCGGTTGATGTGCTCAAAAAGCCTTTGACAATCTATTGATACTATTTCTAGATGAATGAGGTTTACATAAATATTCCAGATAGATGTAGAGAAGAAATTGCCTGAGTTGCAGATGAAAACCTATGTCTAGGCAGCTTACAACTTGAAGCAGCCATATTTGGTTCAGCCATACACAAGAATTTGTGATCTATACAAGGTGTCACTCTCAGTCAAAAATGACAAAGAGTCCATACAGGAACCAATTTTTGGGTGCTTTATGTTAGTTTTGGTGATTCTGCACCTTTGTGCTACCTATATATTTTCATTCCTTTCTCTATCTATTCTTCTATCATTCACTATTGATTGTGTTCTCTATTATTTCGCCTTTGTGGCTGCTTTGTTTACCTTTGATTACAAAACTTCGGACAGTACTGCAGAGTCCAATGCTTCCTATTCTCTAGTTACTCACATTGGACTCTAGGTACTGTATACCTGTCATACTCTCTAATAATAAAGTTACTCACATTGGACTCTAGTTCCAGTCCCTGATTGCTCTCAGCAAGTGGCTAGACACTTCCTTCAAGCTTTGTTCTTAATATAGTATTGCCTCTGCTATATAGTCAAAGTGTTTTTCCTGATGTTGCAAGAAGGTTTGTAGGAGGATAGCAACATGCTGATACAATAGTATGCCAATGTAAGTGAGAGACTTTCTGATCAATTCTTGGATGACAAATATTTTTTCCCTATTTGTCAATAGTATATATATACATGGGTACATAGCCTCAGCCAAGAGAGTATGCTTATAGTCTAGAACCACAAATAGATACTTCTTGAAGCCATTATATAATGGATTAAGTTCCTGCCTGAGGTGTATTTATACTACTACAGGTTGTTTGTATATGTATACTATACAGTTGATGGAAGCAGTTGACAAAACCGGATAAACCCGGTCTCTGCCAAAGCAGCCATTGTTCTCCATAGAGCATAGCCACCACTCCATGGAGTCACCATTGTACTCCTAGGAGTCATTATACTGTAGCGAGTAGCACCTCCAACTATAAGTAGTAGGGGGTTTAGTATAGATATACCTAAGTCATTTCTATAGCCTCTTGGGCAGCGGCTGAGTTTCACTTAGTTTTATTAGTAGTGGCTGTGACAACACCAACAAGATTCTATCTTAGGGCACTGGAGCACAATTAAATACAACTCATCAAGAGAGGTAGGTTGTCTCCACTAATGTTGGAATACTGGAATACACTAGGAGAGGACTTGCTGAGTCCTTCCCCATGTATTGCTCAGGTATTTATACTACAATACATGAGATACTGTACAGTTGTAGATAAAGTTTTAAGTCCAATATCTAGCATGTGACCAGTCACATGATCAGTCATGTGATCAGTTATGTGACTTGGATAATGCAAAAGTAAAAGTACAGTAAAAGTAAAGTAAGCACTAAGGTAGGTGCTGGAAGTGTCTATTGTAACAGTATTTCAAGCAAGAAGTGGAGGATTGGAGTGAAAGATGCAGTATAATATGTTGTAACCCCAATTTTGATAAAAAACCTTGCTTTATTTGTGTCCTTGTTAACACATATACTCCGGAAACAACTCCTGCCTAACTTCAAAGTTAATTTTGTTGCTTTAATCACTTTCCTTGTTTAATACACTTCAGTCACCCCCATGTCTCTAGCTCTTAGCTGGATGATTTTCTATATTCCTATGTACCTAACAGCCCTCAAATTGATGGGATGTCCCAATGTTGGGACAATCCCAAAGACTTTGACATGTCATGGGTATCTGGGGCCCATTTAATAAGACTATAAACCACTGTTCAGTGGTTTAGGGAGGATCATTGTGTACATATCTATACTGAGGAGACAAGCACTTCTCCTTCAAACACACTGTAACGTAAATATAAGAAGCTAAAAATAAGGTCAACACTGTAGTGATATTTGCCTTGACACAAAAAAGAGCCATTAATGAAAAAAAAAACCTAAGATAAATATAATGCAGTTTAAAACATCAGCAAAGGAAAAGGAGTACTACATCATCTTGACCCTAGGTAATTAATCATTCCTGGTGAAGAGGTTTATCTAAGTGGTGAAAAAGAAGTTAAACCCAAATGAGGGGAATCAAAGTGCACTTTAAATAAGTAGTGTGAATAGTATGAAAAGCACTAGGGCTTCACTACTATCAACTCAGGATACATAAACCTTTCTCTATCCATTTTATCACCTTTTGATGTTTATCGCTGATACATTGTTGTGACTGTTACTCAAACTAGGTTCAGTTTGCTGATATTGTGACTGTGTGATGAAACTATGGTTGAAACATGATAGTATATGATATATAAACAGTGGATGGACCAGTTGTGTATAACTGCATAATACTTTTGAAGCTTGTGTATGCCTGAATAGGAATAAACATGAACAAGTATCATCATATGACATGCTCATATTGTGAATTGGGTGGCTGTGTATCATACATATTATTGAGAGGTAAGATTCTTGATGCAAGGGACATTGGAGGAGGCTGGAGCAGGATCAAGGGAATCACAAGTACATTAGGTCAGCAGGTATATAATTAGAACTCCAAGATTGGAGTGGGAAATTATACTCTCTGCCTTACTATAAAGTGATATACTTAGAACATCCTATTACTATAATGTGGGACATCCCAAGTGGTGTAGGGGACATCCCAAATATTGAATGTAATGTCCCAGTATTATTATGAAGAATGCTCCAGCCATTAAAATTGGGTATGCCAAAATTACTGACTACTGAACTTGGTAATTGGTATACAATAGTCCTATCAGAATATCAGACATAGCTTGTAAATTAGATTATAACCTTTCCTTATTGATTGGCATAAACCAAGGTCATATTACCATAGTAGTTGAAGCTTGGCAAATTTTCAAACACTCATATATATTGTATCTATCATAATGGCTTAGATAGAATGAGTGGGGCTGAATTATAAAGTGAAGAAAAGGAAAAAATCAATTGTAATAGAATATCTGGGTCAGTAGTAGGGATGATGCATGATGGGCTTGGGATACTAGGAATGGGTTATAGTAAGTGTCTCATCTGTTTTCTGGAAATGTGGTGCAAAGACAATTCTATCAAACTTTCAGCTTATTTTCCCTGCCTGATATCAATCTCATCATCAAATTGCCTTAGCACATATTTTCTGTTGTAAGCCCCTCTACCAAATACTGAAAAGATAAAAATAGCTGTGGAGAAGGTATGAACTAAGAAAGTTAAGAACTATTTCAGCCAGATGTCAGCTCAGGTTAAGGCTTTATATAATCCAAGCAGAGGCTACATGAGCTGGCTGAAAAATTTAGGGTTAAAATCAGATACTATGTCATGAGCTAATTTGATCCATTCAACAATGCTTGGGATATCCTGTGTAGTGGTGTTGCAATATCCTATAGAGCAACTGGTATATCCCATGCAATAATTGGAGAGTCTCATACAACACTTGGGATATCCCAGTCGTTGCATGCAACATCCCATATACATTTAAGATGTCCTAGTTGTTGTGCAGGATATCACACATTTTGTATACTATGCTTCAAAAGTTGCATTGGACATCCCAAGGTGTTTGTAAGAGTAATAATTCCAATGAAGTTTAATGATGCCCATACCACCCTTGGCATTTCTTGATAGCCTCTTAGAATATAGAAGATCAGGACTTCTTTGTGGTTGCCTAGTTATATGCACTATTCCATAACACAGAATCAGCAGATCACACAGTAGTCAGGTAAATATTATCTTTGTTTTCATTTGATTGACCCTTTCCCCTTTTCCTGAATTACTAACAAATTTCTTGGAGCTATTGGATCCACCTATTGATTTTGATAAATTCTTGGTCTAACATTCCAGGTCTCATATTAGCATTATTTTATTGATGTCACAATTTATCTGCTTGCATCTGCAAATAATCAGACCCCCAGTAGCCAGACAATAATAACTTCTGCATATTATGCTATTATGACCTCAAATCTCCAGTGCTACTAATATTATAAAATCCACATCTAGGACATGTAATTTTATAGTTTGCAGTGTAACATCTGAGTGCAGGGCCAAAGAGTGGAGCTGGTGTGAATTATGCATACTATATGTAGCAGCTTTTACCCTTGACAATAGAAGTCATATATTTATATGTATTATTTACAAGAAATTAATCACATATGAAAATGCATCCTTCCAGCAGAAGACACCCCAAACAGCCCATGGCTACTGTCACTGGGTCCAAATAGCACCTGTTTAATTTGGCAAATACATTATGAACACTTTATAATCCAAGTATGTTATTGTGTTCCATAGTTCCCCTCCAAGTCTTCCCTTCTACTCATGGTTCTGCTGATATACTAATCTAAATATGTTACTGAACCTGTGGACCCCAGACACCTGTGACATATCATAGCTGTTGGGATTGTATCCCATCAATTTTAGGGCTGTTAAGTACATAGGAATACAGAAAATGATCCAGCTAAAAGCTAGGGACATAGGGCTGATATAACAACCAAGAGTTATTTACTCTGGCGCACACAGGAACACACTATAAAGAAGATGATGGGGAGTGGTTACCCCTTAGGCTGCAGTGAGTTAGTTGTGCTAGACAACAGGAGGACTCGCTGAGTCCTTCCCCATGTATTGCTCTTGTATATATACTAAAATACATGAGGTACTGTACAGTTGTAAATAAAGTTCAAAGTCCGATGTCTAGCATGTGACTATGAAAAGTCGAAAATGTAAAGTAAAGTAAATGGTCACATGACTGGTCATGTGACTTGGAAAATAAAAGTAGAAGTACAAAAGTGAAGCATAAGTAGGTGCTGGTATGTGAATTGTAACAGGTGACTGAAGTGGTTTGATATTGCATTTGTCAGGAAATAACTCCTGCCCAACTTCAAAGATTATTTTGTTGCTTTGATCACTTTTCCTTGTTTGATATTGCATTTGTGAAGAAGTTCAGACTGTCAAATAGAAACCCAAGAACTACATGCTCCAGTACTTGCTTGTATGAAGAAGTGAGGCACTCCAGGTTGGTCAAACATAACCACTTATATCATATATCATCAAATCACACAGCAGTAAGTGGCAGAGACACACTCTATGACCATAACTAATTCTAAGTTACCCCCGTGAATCCGATAACTTTGGCAGTTGTGGCAAGAGAGAAAAAAATGGCGGCTATTGGATTTTCAACCACCTCCAAGCTGTATCCCTTTCTCATCCATGTTGTATACATTCTCCCAAGTTGTATTGTGCTCCTTAATCACTGCCTCAAGCTGCCTGAAAAAATCCTGAACAATAGAAAAGTTAAATGCTTGAGCCCATATTAGTGTTGATTACACGTAGGGGGCTGTGGAGATGTCAAAGTATGATGGCAATATTTTCTGGTTTGTATGGGAGGCATGAAATATGAGGATCAGTTGGAGACGAGTGTCAGAACTGTGACCTTGCAGAGTGTTCAGAGTTGCAGAGTACAGAGATGGAGTAGGGGGTAATGGAGTACAAGATGGGAAATTGGCTTAGCTTGTGCGCTAGGCCCTTCTGTGGACCTTGATCCCTAACTCGACAGGAAATAGACGGAGGAGAGTAGAGGATGAAAAGGGAGCAGAGTGAAGACCCTTTGGAGAAGGATCAGAAAACTTAGAAAAATACTTGTAAAAGGCAAGGGAATCTAGTTGATATTTGAACTGCAGGAATGGAATACAGGAGCTACAACTTATATACTGTTGGAGGCATAGGGGCTTGTAAGGAGTAACTCATAACGTAGGTATGGAGTTCCATGCGGACAACTATCTAGCAAGAGAGAAATGTATGTGCAAGGAGTATATCATAAGGTCTGAATTAGAGAGTCCGTGAGAAGTATGGGAATGTGTGTAGGAAAGCATATGACAGACTAGAAGTCCAGTGCAGGAGTATTGGAACAGGAGTCCGGAGTATCATGTGAGGGTAGGACATGGGACTATGCCAACTGGCAGGCCATGAGAAGTGTAATCCCAAGAATACTGAAGATTCAGGAGGTTTGGATTTGGGGAAATATCTCCTTCAGAGATGCCGGAGTCCTGTTCTCCGGTACGGATATGACAATGAGGGAAAGTAGTCTGTCAATAAGTCATTAGTAAGTCCTAAGCACTTTATTATGAGTTAGTGATTGATGTTTGCGGGATATACCATATTGGAGCTGACGGGCTTTGACTCACTATCTCAGTGTGTGATTTCCTGTTCTGGTCATCTAATCACACCTCCATCACTGTTCTCATTTCTCCAGATGCCTTGAGGCCCCAACCAGCTTGGTAAGTATATGACATAGTAGGAAAGTACCCATTGACATTTTCTAAGATAAAACCACAATATTCACAGCACAGGATCTGGCCAGATCTGTTCATCTTTCCCTCAAAATTTGCACTTTTGGAGGTGGAAGGCTTAGTATTAGGCCTGTCATTATTGCTACAGGTGAGCTATCCACAAGAAATTTTCACCATTATATTCATTACACTCTATTCTACCTTTGACAAATTTCTAAATACATGTACGTCAATAGTTGAGCCTATGGAGGACCAAGAGCATATCTACTACCGGTTATATCTAGTGTCCAATAGCCTAATCAAACACCAGCCTTGACAGCAACATACTAACAAGTTGTATTTTTGCAGGCATAATTATTGATGCAGAGTCTTATAAAGCTCACCCCCAAATACTGTAAGTCTTTTCTTTATTTTGGTTTAGTTCTCATGCTAATTATTTAAAGTCTAATTACATCAGAAAACAGATAGACTAATGATTTTCTGTGCACCAAATGGTTTTGAAAAACATTCATTCCTCAGACTTGCCCTCTAAACAAGACAGGCAAACCTATCCTCCTTATCTACAATGGCCATGATTCTCATATAATTATGGATATGATTATGCTCGCTGTAGAGAATAATATCCAACTTCTTTGCCTCCCCCCACATACTACTCACTGCCTACAGCCTTTTGACATTGGTGTCTTTAGCCCCCTGCAAAAGGCCTGGCACCAATGATGCAAAAATATGTAGCAAAATTTAGCTTATCTATCCTTTAGTGGCATGTTATCAGGGATTATTGGGAGGCACACAAAAATGCATTCACCACTAACACTATTGTTTAGGCATGGGGAAAGAGTGGCCTTTGCCCCCTCAATTCCAATATCTTCTCAGCTATCAACTATGCACCAAGTAGCTCAACCTCAACCACCAACTATGCCCCTGCATTGTACCTGGACACATTTCCAGACGGTTGCGTAGACAACCTGTCATCAGATGACTCAGATTTTATCTCCAATAATGAAGAGCAATTGTGTAGGCCAAAAATTATTGGCCATACTGACTGTCATGAGCATGACTCAGACAGTAGCTCTGAGGGGATGGGGGGTCAGAAACCCGCTCAGGTGACTTGGATGACAACAACAAAAACAGCAACAGCAACAACAACAATAGTAGCAGCATTGGCAATAGTATGGAGCCATCAACTAGGGGCATAAGGGCCTGGCTTCAAGTAAACCAGGATACTTTACCCCTAGAAGACATGATAGAGCCATCAATATTGTATTGCACCCACTCGTTCCGACCCCATCCTAGCAGAAATATAGCCCAGTCTCCCTCTCCTGCAAATTTGCAGCCTATCATCCCTGCTGCCATGTCAATACTGCTGCAGCCAACATTGCTGCTAATGCTGATGTTAAAGCTGTCATTACAGCTTAGAGAGGCACAGTGGGAACGGAACTCAATGGAAAGCCGCAATGCCTTTATGATGCGTAAACTGGCCCACTTGAAGGATAAGCTAAATAGGATGAAGAGAAAGGGGAAAAAGAGAAAGGGGTTACACGTTCACACTGTCATGCACTAAAATTGATTAATAGCATGGTCAGGTGTTAATAATGAAGCAAATCTTCAAAAGACTTGCCTTTGTGCCACACAGGCACAGTATCATGTGGAATAGTAATTATTATTGTCTTTTTCAAACTTGTGACTGATCAGCACCACCTCTATTAGGCAATCAAGTCGCACTCACCTTTGCTTTCCATTTGGTACTTTCCACATTTCAGCATTTCAGCAATTTTTTGTGTCACCACTGGCTACACATTGCACCCTTGCTTTTATCGTTTCCGGCTACCTATTCTAGTCCACTGCTTCATCACCTCCACCCTCCTCCTACTTGTTTTCCTTGCTCCTCCACCATACCTGATGTCACCACTCTCTATCCGCTTCCATTGTCAATCCATCAACTACCATGTGCCACTTTTAATATCAACAAAGCCCCAGTGGCCAGTCCAAATTGGGTAATAGGTCCAACTTTGTGGCATCAATTTGCCATCATCCACTGTTAAGTTATTGGTCACTCATCTTGCCTGGTTAGAGCATGGGTGGGTATTTTTTGAGCTGGAGAAGGTTCATCCCCTCGCATCACCTATGTACATTACTGTCCCATTCACTTGGGTATATTTATCCTTCGTCCATTGTCTTTGCTACAGCTACACCTACCACATGCTGTCTGGGACTCACTTGTTCCAAATTGGGACTACTCCTCTCCCTCCCTCGTTTGACCAGGTGGTCCAACACAACCAGTTCATTGGTAAGGCCATGGAACTGTACAACCAGACCATTGGTAAAGCCATGGAACCGTCAGATTTAGACTAGGTGTATTTTTTGCCTTGCTCTTTTTTTTACTGCATCTTTACATGACATCATGATTTTTTTGCTCTCTTTCTGCTATTGGACTTTATTTTATGGCTGTACAAACCTGTGACATTATTTACACAGCATTTGTTGTTCTATCTCTTTTTTTTCCTTATTTTGATGATCTTATCCTATACTACCTACACAGGATTTGTCAGTGTACATTGCTTCCTTCATGTTCTTTCTCATTCTTTTTGCACAGCTATACTGTACATAGCCTACTTTTCTCTTACTATATAAACCCCTGTATTTTACCTTGTAAAAAAAAATAGAATCCAGACTTTTTCTCTAATCTCAAGTTCACTACTCTCTGCTACTTGTGATCCAGTGTGGTCACAACACTTTCCACTGTTACCACTGTTAACTGCTGTCATGGTCACTTGTCACTTTTGAAAGTCATTGTCATCCCTTTTGATTAGAGTCCTTCTGAGCACTACAGTTTGTGTGTCAGGAGCCTGCTATCACTGGTAACCTCATCACTTTGTCGTTCTCAAACCTACCTTGTGCTACGATTAGCAAGGTAGTGCTCATCCATACTTGTTATAAAGCCCCTATCTTCTATAATTCAACTATCCTTCCTCCTCAAAACCCACACCCATACATCTCTGGGTTTTACTTTGAAGGATTGCTATACATACCACCCCACGAACAACCAGACCACTCCACTGTTCTAGGAGGCAAAGCCCATAAACAAATTCCATGGAATCTGGGAGGATTGTGTGTTAGTTTGTTTTGTGTGTGGTTTTCTAACAACAGTTCTCATCATCAACAATGCCCACTTTGTGGGTTTATTTGGAGGTTATGCTCAAAGACAGGTATTTTTATTTACTTATTTACCAACTCTTTCTAATATATTATAGGCTGCTGCCCCTCCTTCAGCCCCCAAACCATTGTTTTCACTCCCATCTGGAAGCAGCATATCCATGCTTGTTGGTTTGTCACTCAAGGCCCCTCAGGTTCATACCAATGCCATATCTGCTCCAGCCATATCTACCACAGCCCCACATGAACTATCCCCCTCCATTCCTGCCTGGTGCTCATAAAACTTTGACATTTTCTCCATTGTCAAGTATTTCTCAACATTCCCAAAATATGCCTTATTATGTACCTACTAATCTCATACATAGTAATAATAGCATGTTTAATAGATAGAATGTATTTTATTTCCTGCTCAACTCCTTCACTTTCATGGCTTGAAACTTGAAACAACGCACTTACTAGCAGTGCCAGGACTTGGCAAAATTTTTGACCATTGGGCCAAATCCTGCCAATGAGCTCCGCCTTTTCGTCTGTGAGTGCCACTGTGACCTAGTGTGACCGAAAGTTGCAGAACCATTCCAAAAGGTGTGTTGTCATTTCAGGTTCGTTCCACTGCCCCAACGCTTCAATTACTTGCTTATTTTTCTACATAGGCAGCTAGAAAACTAAAAATTGTATCTACTGGCCAAGTTCCGACAGTCTCAAATTCAACGACCAGTGAGCAAATCAACTTCTCCTCAGACCAATTGCACCTATTGTCCAGTGATAGTATTAGTCTTTCGTGAGGGCCTGGTCTAATATTTAAACTCAGCTAGAGGTCAAATAAAATTCCGGTCTACAGAAGTCCACACTAGTAAGTACTATTGATAGTCCCGGATCCGAAAGTAAATTGGGGTTTCACTCAGCCACAACTACCAGAAGATTCCAGTGGTTTCGGTACATTTCATTCCTCGACGCGGTTGTGGCACGCGTCTTTAATCCACATCTATGTCATGACCACATCACCTCACTAAATTACCCTCAGAGTTCTTTCGCATCCTAAACCAATATAACAAGCGTTATAATCCTGTACATTATTGGTCTTGATTATGTTTGGCTGTTGCGTTGCAGGACGTCTTCTCCAGACGAATTTACAGCAGATTGACGAGACGCATGCCCTCTTCGAACTTCCCGCTGCGAGCACGATAAACCACATATGTGTATTTCTCCTTGGAACAAGTACGTAGCTGTCACTTCAATTCTCTATTGTATTCCTCCTGAAGCACTGATTGTTCGATCCAGTGTCTTTTCCTGACGGTTATGGTGCAACAGTTCATTTCTTTTGGCCGGGAAAGGGCTTTCAGCTGCTTGGAATGTGAGCTAGCGCGATTCTCACTCTAACCATTTTCTTATCCATCTTTATGCTGTAGGCTCTCCAATGAAAAGCCATCTGCTATATTCCGTCTTCGCGGAACATTCTCGTCGAGCTCCACAGCTGCCTCACACAACGCTTTCACGTCTTCGACCATGAACATGGCTCCCAATGCATCCAACGACGTTACAGCAATACTTGGTCTCTCCATCGAACCTCTCACCCAGATACAGCCGCAGATATCTTCACTATCCTCTTCAGTTACGAATACCATTCCAGACCTCAGTCGCAATCCATCGTTGTTGGCGGAGAGAATAGTGAAGCACTTGTTCAACTTTATATCGGGTTTCGTACCTGGTGGTGGAATTGCCACAACACCTGACAGTGTAGTACCGATGGCTGTGATAGTAAGATGGTATGAATCCTTTACTACGAAAGTGAAGGCAGGAGGTGTAGGATTCTTAGAGAGGGGAGATTGAAAGTGTCTATCAAATCAAAATCTAGGACAGACCAATGGATTGTAGGTTAGAATGTCCGACCAATACATTGTACCACCGATACAGCATTAAATGTATCTGAGACACAGAGATCCTATTATGGTTCAGGTGACCTTAATTGACAACACAATTCCATACAGTGATAATAGTACAGTGACAAAATTCCACGCTAATCAAAAATCAGCTACTATAGCTTTGCCTTCTCAGCTTGCTTTGCCTCTCTTAGCCGCCTAGCCTTGACAGCCCTCCCAGCGCGGCTTGTATTCTCCCGTGCAAGCTTCTCCGATATCCACCATCCGATATCCACTATTTTCTCGAGATCGATGTAGCTAACATCGTATTCTGAACCCTGCAACGCGTACAGGACGTCCTCAGTAGCCACATTACCAGTAGCACCTGGTGAGTAGGGACATCCTCCCAGTCCTCCAACAGAAGAGTCGACAGTACGGATACCATGCTGAAGAGCAGTGAGGACGTTAACAACGCCTGTTCCGAATGTATCATGGAACTACAGACAACGTTCCGCACAAAGTCAGTAGTGTATGAAAAGGGAGAAGGCTCGTGCTTACATGTCCAGCAAGGTTTTCGACAGGTACAGACTTCTTAACCTCCTCCACCATCTCTGCAACACTCGCAGGCGTACCTGTACCAACAGTATCTCCCAAGCTCACCTCATAGCATCCCATATCCATCAACTCCTTAGCAATATCTCTGACCTGCTTATAGTCGACTTGTCCTGAAAATGGACATGATATAACAGTGCTGATATACCCCCGAACACGCAAGTTCCGTTCAAGCGCTGCACGCACGACAGGCACGAACCTAGTCAACGAATCCGCGATAGATATGTTGGTATTTGCACGACTGAACGCGTCGGATGCAGCAGTGAAGATGGCTATTTCATTTACAGGAGGATTCGGTTGAGAAGATGAAGGTGTATATGAATCAAGTAAAGTGAATAGGTTATCGAGGCCTTTTTGATTTGGGACCAGCACAGCGTAGTGGTTATCTGGGAGCCTCTCCATTTGCGAGATGACTTCTGCCGTGCCTGCCATCTGCATGACAAGCAGTCATTGGGTTCATTGGACGTGTATACTGCTACTTAGACATCAGACGCACCTGAGGGACCCACTTAGGACTGACGAAGCTGCCCGACTCGATATACCTAGTCCCTGCGCTGCCAAGGCGGTTAATGAGCTCTACTTTCACGTCCACAGGTATCACACCCTTCTCATTCTGCAGGCCATCTCGTGGACCTACTTCGACGATATTCACGACATTCTTGCTAGAACATGATGTGGTATGGTGCAGACGTCCAGCTCTCAAGGTCCGTGAGATGATGCTTGTGCGAGGGATAATCATGACAGAGTACTGAGTATTTGAGTGATGTGAATTGCACGAGTTCGCCTAACCTGGGATCAACTCAAGGGTCTGTAAAGTGCTGGCCTGGCCTCTGAACCGTTACAGCGTCGTAAGTGTTCCAGAAAACCACTACCAGGAGAACATTAGTAGAGACTTTCAAACGTTAATGAGCGGCTTTACTCGGACTCAGCGGCACTATCAAGACCCTAACCCTAGCTCTGCTATCTAAGGTATGCCCGAAGCCGAGCGGTCTTACCACGAACGCTCCGTTCATTTCCCGCATGATAATCTTGACATTTATACCAGTTGTTTACCGGGGGTTTACACCGGCACAACCTGGCGCTCTGGCGCTCTCTTCATTATTTCGCTATCATGTCTGCACTGGAAATACAGTCCCAACACTATACCTTCGATCCACGCCCAAACTACCCCTTCCTCATCACAGCCAAACGTTACTGGGTCGACGGTCCAGCTGTTAATGATGCAACAGCCTCCACTCTTATCCTTGCGCATGCGGTTGGGTTCTCTAAGGAACACTGGGAGCCAACCTTAGAATACTTATTCGAACATCTCGGGCACGGAAACCATCGTAATAAGATCAGAGAAGTGTGGTCCATTGACGCGCCAAATCATGGCGATGCAGCTGTTCTGAATGAGGAAACACTGCAGTGGGGATATCAGCCTATATGTAAGTGTGTAGTCTGACGTGTCGGAAAGATTATATTTACGAACCCACTAATGGATGTTGTATTTGTCTCTCAAGTCCGATGGGACGAATATGGCCGAAGTATACACGCTTTCTTATCCGGACTAGGCACTGGAGTAGATGTCGATTTCAGTAAGCATAATCTGGTCGGTATAGGCCATTCCATGGGCGCTATCTCAGTGTACGACCCTTTAATTCTGCCAAAGCATTTGCCATAAACTATCTTTAACTTTCAAACAGAGTGCTGTCTACGACATACTATCCCCTAGTCCATTATACCTCAATACAGCTCATAGAGCCTATGTTTATAGGATACGAGTGGAGTAAAGCCAGGGGTAACTTCCTTGAAGACGGCGCCATGAAGAGGAGAGATATTTGGCCTAGCCAAGAGGAGGCATACACAATTTTGAAAAGCAGGGCATCATTCAAGGTTTGGGATGACAGGATTTTGCGACTGTACGTTGTATGTATCTACATTATCTGCGCTCTTTTCCCCGTCTGACATTTTTATTCGCAGAATCACTGTTTGCGTCCCTTGCCGACATTGGATTATCCAGACAAAGTAGAAGGGGTCACTCTCAAGTGTAGTAAGGCACAGGAAGCGGTATTTAACTCTCGTGCCATATATCAGTCAAATAGTGCTGTACTGACTTACCACCTTACCTCTCTAGGCCACATACAGGGACACATCCAGTCGAGTCGTGGCACACAAACTTCTACGCTCGTTGATTAAACGTGTTCCAACTTACATCACTTACGGCCTTATTGACGACTATGTGTAAGCAACTAGAAGCAGCAAAGGTGTCAACGGGGAACTTACCATCTTACTTTATCACATCAACGTCAGTGCTCCAGCTGTGAAGGACGACGTCCTTCATAACGCTTCTGGGGGGATTGAAAACTATGCTTCTGTTATTAGAGTTAAAGACACGGGCCACCTTGTGAGTTCTTTACCATTATAGTTGGGTGCTATATGGTAATAAAAATGGGAACAGATTGTCCAGACTAACCCTCGAGCTACGGCAGAGGTAATAAGGGATGCATTACTCCATACCATTAAACACGTAACGCTATCTAAGCTGTAAAATACCTTTCTCGATAACTTAACAAGTACCCTGGTTTGAGTGACTACTGTGAGGACGTTGTTCTCGTAGTGACTATTATCGATGTTTAGGTTCGCAGCAGGGAAAGACCAGCAGCTTGTGTAACAATGATCACCAAGGTAAGATATGATATGTTAATCAAGACGATGTCCGCGGATACAGAGTCATTACTTGGGTGTGATTAACTATTCCATCTCCTTTCAAGACCAACCACCGACCCAACCGAGGCTCCTGGCCTACTCCCACTATCAGCACAATGGGATCCGAGCCCTTTCTAACCGGCACATTCTCCGACAGATCTGAGTCGTCTTTTGGTACCGCCCAAGATGAAGACTCAAGTGTGCCTTTTGGTGGCATGAGAATCTGTAGCGAGTTGACCACTCCCAGTATAGGTAGAGTGCCTATCAGGGAGAATGATTTTACTTTTGAATCGAGCTTCCATAACCGAATATCACCCTCCCAAGAACCTGAAAACTTGGTAAGCCAAAGCCTGTCGACAGTGACTGCGGGTAAATGAATAAAGGCCTACCCGAAACGAATAAATCAGAGTACTGGAGAGTTGCGAGGGCAGTTATCCATCTAGGAGTTTGCAATAACCCCTCTGTTGAGGAATGGACTTCATGGAAACCGTGGCAGAGAGCCTGAGTGAAAATTGGTTTTTTCTTTTGTGTATTCCAGAGACATATAGACCTTAGAAAAACGTCAGTACCCCAGACAGGCAGAACAAAGATGGAACAAGAAAAGTTGCTTACCCGGTGTCTCCACCGCTAATAAAGGTGGTCTCGTCTATCATAGCCACGCATTCGATACTGCCCTCCACAAACCGCTTTTGCTTTCCACGACCCTTGTCTTTCCCCTTTTTTCGGTCATCAACATCCATAGCATCTTCATCTTCCTCCGCATGACCTTCAAATGCGCCACCTTCAAGAAGTTCTCTGACGGCACTCTTACCACCACCCCTAAACACCAGCTGGCTCTCATCAGCAATTTTCCAAAACCTGACAGTTTTGTCCCTAGCGCCCCCTGTAACAGCAGATTCACTCCGAAGGGCATCTAGTGATACGATGGTGTCTTGGTGTCCAAAAAGGGTCTCAACATAACCCATCACGGAAAGATCAAACAGTTTCATGGTCCGATCAAAAGACCCGCTGTAAAGTTGTAACGTGCCTTTGCGAAAAGCGAGGGCCTGTTGACACGATTTATGGTGAAAGCAGCGAAGAATTGTTAGTTCCGAAAGACCCAATTTTTTTTGATAACACGACGAAACTTACAGATATCCAGTCTTTGTGTCCTCCGAAACCTCTCACCCATTCTTCCTTTCCTACATCCCACACACCGATCTTTTTGTCTCTACCTCCACTGGCAAGGTATTTTCCATCATTGCTCACGGCCAACGCTAACACCTCGTCTGTATGGCCTTGGATGTCGTTGTTATGAGCTCTCTCTTTTCCTTTTCCCTTCTCTATCCGTTGTTTGTGAAATGTGGCTACTTTTCTGCCCGATAACAAATTCCATTTTATGATGCTTCCCTCCTTTCCGGCCGTGAACAACCAATTGGCATCGTCCGATGCAACCGCAGAAGTTACGCTTAGACGATGACCGCGACAACGCAAGACGGTGCTAGGAGGTTTTGAAAAATCAAACTATGAATCAATTATAAAATGGTCAGTGGGGTGCTGAAATAGAGATACTATAAAGGGCTCACTGAGTCTGCAATAAACAGATGAACTTTGCCCGAGTGTTCGAGGACATCTTGCTTTAATCTTGCAGATATAAGTTCCTTGTCAATCTCAGCGGCATCGAACTCTCCATCCGCTGTACGAGGGTAAATTCGTCAAAACTTCGCGTCTTTTCTCGCAAGAAAGGACAAACATACCAAATCCTTCTTTCACGCTTTCGAGGTAAAGCTTCGCCAGCCGTAGTCGCTTCTCAGCTGGTGTCTCTTCCTCATCCTCGTCTCCGCTTCCCTCAGGTTCGATATCGGCTCGTAGATCCAGGTCATCGATTCCTCCGTCATCCTCGTCGGTTTTATCTGAATCCAGCTCCTCGTCCAGCCTCTTCTTCTTCCCCTTCTGCGCACCATTCACCTTCGTGCTAGCGCTGGTCTCTCGTGCGGTACCATTGGCTCCTTTTGCCCTTTTCTTCAACACTTTCCTTGCACTTTCCGAGTCATGTCCGGCTGTCGAACGTGTCCGTTTCCTGTTTTTGTTTGAAGCAAAGAAAGAGTCAGGCATGAGAACCTCTGGTAAACTTACAAGTCTTGTGCAGATTCAAAAAAATGTAATGCATCTGGGGATTGCCGGTCCAGTCACGTGTTCTCTCCTTAAGGCAATTCTGGCCCTTTTAAGCCTTGTCCCTCACGAGGTCTTCCGAAGTCCCGACTCTACCAGAATCCGATGATCAGGTCAAGTTCTCTGCGATTTCTATCTCCTACGACCACTCGTTTCTCCTCTTTACCACCATCCATTTCCCCAAGGATGCGTCCTCTCTCTGTAAACTCCCTAAATCCCGCCATTCTCAACGTGCAATATGCAGTTCGCGGTGAGCTTGCCATTAAAGCTGAAGAGCACCGCAACAGCCTCAAGCAGCCCAACCATGGTCTGCCATTCAACAAGGTGATTTCGTCGAATATCGGAAACCCTCAACAGAAAGGACTGGATCAACCACCCATCACGTTCACGAGGCAGGTACGTAGCCCTCGTTCCTCGCCACGCGCTACAGCCGCGAGGACGAGCGTACTATGGGCGCTGGTCGACAATGCTGACCATACTTCTAGGTGGCTGCTCTCATGGAATACCCAGCTCTCGCAGAGCTTGCCCCCAATGCATTTCCTCAAGACGTAATTGCTCGTGCAAAGGAGTTGTACGAAGAAATCGGTTCCATCGGTGCTTACTCTCACAGCCAAGGTGTTCCCCTTATTCGCCAAAGCGTTGCAAATTTCATCGCAGGTAAAATCCTTATTCAGAACCTTGCCTTTGTTCCTAATATAACATTTTTACTCGATCTAGAGCGCGATGGATACCCATCGGACCCAGCACACATCTTCCTCACTGGGGGCGCTTCAGCTGGTGTATCACTCCTCATATCGATGCTTATCTCTTCCCCGAATTCAGGCATCTTGATTCCCATCCCTCAATATCCACTATATACCGCCACTCTAGCGCAACACCATGGTACCGCAGTCCCTTACCATCTCGATGAGTCATCCGATTGGTCAACTTCGGTAGCCGAAATCGAGGCTGCACTCGAAAAGGCCAAAAAGGATGGCATTGAGACCAAAGCTCTCGTTATCATCAACCCTGGCAACCCCACCGGTGCACTTCTTGATGAAGCCACTCAAGAAAAGCTCATCCACCTCTGCGAGAAACATTCTCTCGTTCTCCTTGCAGACGAAGTATACCAGACCAACCTCCACCATCCTGATACCCACCCCTTCACATCGTTCAAGAAGCTTGTATGCAAGCTCAACTCGCCCATTGCTCTTGTATCGTTCCACTCTATCTCTAAAGGGGTGTCAGGCGAATGTGGTAGAAGAGGAGGTTATTTCGAGTGCACCAACATCTCTGACGAGATAATGGCCTTGATCTACAAAATGGTGTCCGTCGGTCTGTGCCCGCCGCTTAGTGGCCAGATCGGTGTGGATACTATGGTGAGGCCACCTAAACCCGGTGATGAGAGCTATGCCCTCTGGAAGCAGGAAACCGATACGACACACAAAGTACTTGCACAGCGCACTCAGGTGATGGCGGAGCGGCTCAACAAGCTTCCCGGTGTGTCCTGTGTTGACTCACCTGGCGCCTTGTACCTCTATCCCAAGATTGATTTGTCGGACAAGGCGATCGCTGCGGCTAAGAAAGCCGGGAAAGAGCCAGATGCCTTCTATGCCTTGGCATTGCTCGACCAGACGGGTATCTGTGTTGTTCCTGGGTCTGGATTTGGTCAGAAACAAGGGGAGTTCCATTATCGTCTCACTTGTTTGTGTCCCGGAGTGGAAGAGTATGTTGGCGCATTGGAGAAGTTCCATCTGGATTTCTCGAAGAAGTATTAATATTCCTTCCTTCTGCCATATATCTGAATCTTGTTGATTATCTGTTGTGCACCTGGCTGTAACGTCGCTATTGATATCTTGATTTTGGATTAGATTTCATTTGTGCTTGGTATAAAATAAACCCTAACCTCGTTTTTAGGTCATAAGACTTGAAACCCTAAAGTTTGATTCCGCTGCCTTAACATTATTTTCAACTTGAACTCGAAGTTCCAACTGTCTGAATCAAAGTCGAGCTCATGAGGCATTCATGAATGCAGAGCCCACGAGAGATGTTCCGTCACCTTCCACCG
This sequence comes from Serpula lacrymans var. lacrymans S7.9, assembly GCF_000218685.1. Taxonomy (NCBI): domain Eukaryota; kingdom Fungi; phylum Basidiomycota; class Agaricomycetes; order Boletales; family Serpulaceae; genus Serpula; species Serpula lacrymans. Next base: position 1,845,407 of record NW_006763294.1, on the reverse strand, counting down.
CATCAATAGCTCACCGTGCTAACATAGCAAAGCTAATATCTCCTCTCAAACGTGTGAGACCTAGGATACCGTTCTACGAGCTCGCTGCACACCGCGTGCCCACACTCTGGTCTTTGTACCGAGGTCTCATGAAAAATGCACCTGGAGAGGACGTCAGTATACTTGTTCTATCCCCGAGACATTCGTATGACAAACAACTTGGTGTATAGATTAAATTTCGTATCCGCATGCTATTCGAGTTGAATCGCCATAACACTAGCTCAAAGGCTACTCAGACTCTGTTGTCGACAGGACACAAAGTACGTTCTTACTTTCCATCCTGGCTCAACGTCCTTATTTAAAACGACCACTAGTGGCTGGACATATTTTCGAAAGCCAAGCAAGGTGATACAAGACTCCAGGGTGTTCTCGACAGGTACAACAGAATGATTGCAGCCAAGCGTGAAAAAGAAACTTGGAAACAGAGGATTCGAGACGAATTCGTGAGCGACTTTGACATGTTCTTGTATTTTCGGAGGTGTTCACATATCAATAACTTGGAAGGACTGGCAAGCCAAGCTTCGCCACCGGCCCATCTTCAAAGGCTCTTTCATCGCTCCAAGTTTGTCGAACAAGCTTCTTCCTCGTCTAAGTCCGCAACCGAAAGCCATATCAGGTATGATCCACAAACGCCGCGTGGGTCGAGATCGTCGATACGAGCAAAGGGAAAGGTTGCATGACTGGATCGATGACTTGAAGCGCGAGAGCTCGTTCGAAAAATATTTACTAGATCACGTCCATAACGAAGGACTTCATTTTGAGCCTGTATACATGAAGTGCATGCCTGACTGGGGTTTGTCCATCCTTTTATCTTAGCCTTCTTACGTTATAAGATCGGATGACTGACGCACTCGTGCAGAACAACCTTTTCAAGAAAGACAACGCGAGATCCACAAAACATTTATTCGCGATGTTCAGCGGCTGGAGTCACCTCTTCCGCAAGATCTACTTAGGGCTGGTAAGCAAGCTCGACGCGAAAAAGTAGCGAACAAAACTAAAGAGCGTGAACGCGAGAGACGAGGCGAGGTCATCTTATCAACTATTAAACGCCGACGAAAAGGTCCTCCTGCGCATGTGCTCGTGAAGATGACAAAAAATGACAAAAAATTGGACAGAATCGCAAGGAGTCCCAGCGAAGTGGGATATGTAGCCGCAGTCAAGATGAAGCTTGGGTACAAGCTCCGGGATCCTGAGAAGTGGAAAATAGAGAATGGTGCTGAACGGAACATGGAACAACTCGATCGAATGGAAGCAGACATCAGAGCAGAGAACGAGAGAAGGAGAAGTAAAACAGGGTCATCATCCCCAGGTACATAATAACACATCATAATGATATTTGATACATCTACAGATAAGATCAACGGTGTTTTAGTTTACGATTCTTACCAGGATGACCGAAGAGGAAGTATACAAATAGTTCTATCTGATGAAGTCCACTTTACTTCGCCTCAATAATGATATATTTTACCCTTGACTTTCTTCGCCATGTGCATTGCTTTTGTGTTTTGGAGTGAAGGACCACAATTCAGGGGCTGGCCCAAGAAACATCTCAGAAATCTTTACCCAGTCACGGCTATCCCCGCTTGCCAACAGGGTTTCTTGAATTATCAGAATCAGTACATATGTGATACGAGGAATCAACAATTCCTTACCTAGCTCATCTCTACCTTTGAATGCTGGTGGGCGGTCATTAATGCGACCTGGAAGGCGTTCCAGTAATCCAATTGGAACGTAACGATAATGGAAAGACAAAGCTTCGCAGAGGTATCTGCGAGTAGTGTTGACTCCTGCCGTGTCAGTACCGAAGTGGCTAAATATGCCACATTAATCACAATGATCATCAGCTAAATCTTCATCAGCATGTCAATTGGATGTCTGCTAACCTCAGACCATACTCAGCGTACTATTCATATAAAGGGTAATTAGGGTGCTTTAGGTAACAAAACAAAGCTAGCTTACCTTTCCGATCAACTCTAGGCGCTCTCGAGAGCTGATATCCCATTCCCTGCGTTCTTTGATTTCTGTAAATATCCAAGGTTTAATCAGGGCGCCGCGCCCAACCATGATCCCATCGACCCCGGTCTCCTCGACATTTGACCAATAATCTTGAGCCGAGAAACAATCCCCTCCGCCGAAGATTGGGATGGGGGGTACTGACAGTTCGGATAACATCTTTAGCAGGGGTGTATGTGTATGCTATCACACGAAAAAGGCACACACAGTCTTCATCTTTTTCTCTTGTGCGAACAGCTTCCACGCACTGCTTTATGTAGTTCCAGTCTGCTAGCTTGGTGTAACGCTGTTGTCGGGTCCGTCCGTGTAGCTGCAAGCAAGATAAACCCCGAAGAAAGAGAAGTGGTTGAAGCCACTCTCACCGTAATGCACCCGACATTGAATTCTGAACCGAGACGAGGCATCAGCTTGTGAGCGGTATTCCTCCCATCTTTCACGCCGGTACGAAGTTTGACAGTGACGGGGATTTCTCCCAGCGCTTTATTCATACCGATTAAAATCTTCCCTAGCTTTCCAGGGGTATCAAGCACTAAGGCAAGATCATAAACGGACTGCTGCTGCACACTGCAGCGAAAATAGAAGTACGCACACGCTGAACCACTCCCAGTACGGAAAACCAAGTCAATCGGACAGCCACAGTTCACATCAACGAAATCTATGCTACCTGCGAACTCTTTTCCTAGAATCTCCGCTGTAGGCACCATAGTCGACGGTTTGTTGCCCGCTAGTTGGACCCCGAATGTAGTTTCAGAAGGGTGCCGTCGGACCAGCGACCATTCTTCTTTAGAGGCAGATAAAAAAGACGTAGCGAGTCCCACTTTTGGCGAATCATCATCAGTGTTCCAGAAGTCCATGAAAAGATGTGCCAATTACTTTCACCGCACGTTATATCTGCGCCGAGAGATACGCAAAGTCGACGAAATGGCTGTTCAAAATATAAATAAGTCCGTTCCTGATGTACGGTAACAGACGAGGGGTTCGTACAAGGTTACCAACAGTCGTAAGAGGTGCGAGGTCTTCACAATGCATATTAAAAATCTCAGAAATATCAACGAGAAGAATAACAATTCTGGCCCACAGCTTTTTCCTTCCCAGCGAAGTCTTTTCTTTTCGGAAAATCGCATGGGCACATCCGGAGAGTCTACTTGAGAAATGTTGTCTCCAGTGCGTTGGAGTATAATAGCATCATTGTCAAGTTCTTGCTGAGAAATATCGTTGTCAATCTTTTCACGAATTTCCTTGGCTGACACGTCTTGATCCATGCTTTCGAGCTCTTTTAAATAAGCGTCGGTAACAGGACGTGGGTACTGGATTCGGGGTCAGCGAATATTATCGTAGTAAATTAAGATGGATACCTTCCTAGACCGAAGTAGTTTCAATGCTTCCTGGCTAACATAATTGAGTTCAGCTGCAGAGCCAGCTTTCATCTGTTTTTCTTCGTCTGCGACTAACGCAAGAGCGCCATCTTCGTCTATACCGGCGTGCGCACCAAGGTATCTGCATTTCAGACCCAGCCTACATTCACCTATTTCTTCAAAGCCAGGACAAATAGTTTTAAGGTCCAGAGAAGGGTATTTTCCATTTGCGAAGCTTTCGTAATCAGTATTAGACAATTCCTGGACAAACGGTGGTGTATCCGTTATATTTGAGGCAGAAGGAAAGCGGATGTCTTTGGGTTTTGCGGCAAGGTAAGCTTCAACATCGTGAGTGAACCGACACCTTCATCGCATGAGTAGGCACTTTCTAAACGCAAGGAGCCTCGAACTTACTCTGAGCCAAATTCACAAAACTTCCCATTTGCTACTCTCCAGCATAGCTCAAGGTCATCCCTTATCTTACCAAATTTCCTTCCTTTGTTTGCACCTCGTTGAGCCTTCTTCTGCTCCTTAGTTAGCTTCTTCCGCCCTCCCTCGCCTGATCGTGCGTCTGGTTCCTCCGATGGCAGCGAATTATTACCACCTGTACCTGTATGAGCGGTTGCTCCTTCAGCTGCATCATCGTCAACAACAGAACCAGTAGCGTAGTTCATCGTAAGAAGGAACCTGTACATCGGAGGAAATGAATTACACCTTCATCACGAGCAGACGAAATCGTACTCAGGTTTGATGGGAGCGGTCCCAGGAACATAATGCATTTCTGTCATGGCTGCGATAACAAAACGAGAGCTTTTCTGCTAGCACCGAGTTGTATTATCTGATAGGTACAATGTCAGTGGAAAGTTGGTAAAATTTGAGCAGATAATTCTTGATCAGCGCGAGATTGCAAACTGAGTCACGTGACCACAACAGTGGTATTCTCACGGTTATAATCTCTTCGGTTCATGTTCACTGCCAAGTGTTACTGGCATTTGCTGTAAAGACAGCTTCTATGACAGAACAGCAACCTGGCCATGGCCACGCCAGAGATCTTCAACATGCAATCGGAGAACCTGCATCAGAAGTGGAAGGCAGCCAAGCTGTGCAATCCATCGCCACTTTCATCTCAGCTAACGCCGTCTACGGAAAGTACAGATACCCCCTGGCAATAGACGCTCCAGGACGAAAACTTCACCTGCTGTGATGCCTCGTGCAATGCAGGGACATCTAATTTACTCGAGGACAAATATCCACGACAACACGAGTCTGGACATGATCAATCAGATCATGGGCACGGCTGACTCCTAGTCTCCAGTAACTGATCTAATACAAGATGTGATGATGATAATCGATATCTTGAACACCCGATTTCCCCTTTGAATGGCGCATACGACTCCCGGCCCATCCTGGTCATACTGTACTCCCAGAAACTCGTGACGCAAGACGATTTTAAATGATCGTGGATTTAGTTGGCAACGCCCAACCCCTGCAACACGCTTTTAGTCCTGTCCGTAGTTTGGAGCCAGCCAAGGAATACAAAGCTTTCCAAGAAAGCCCCAGATTCACACCAGGTGCTTGCAGAACAAGTGAATGTCCGCTCCCGGATCACATTGCGATCGTCCGAGTTACGCGGATTTCATCCGCACCGAACACGATGTTTGGAAAATTTTAAGCGCGAGGGAGGGAACACCATTGACATGTCATCACGATTTGAAAAGCGGATAACACGGAAAGGGCAAAGAGACGCGTGCCAGGATGAACGTGTCCGTGACGGTGAGGTAGTCGCGATCGTGATATTGAAAAGATGGACGTCAAGAGACGGAGCTTGGATGAACCAAACACCGGTATTGACAGCATTGACAACTTGACGTCGACAACGAGGCCTACCGGGACCTTGCGAGAGGCGGTGATCCACCAGAAGATACTCAACTATATAGAAATGAAGGAGACAAGGAAAGGTTTTTTCTGACGCCTTGGATGACAGCAGTGGCAGCGTGGAGGTACTGGAAATGATGTAGTGGACTCCTCACCTAGTAGAATTCTCGAAAAAAGCGGACAATGACTCGGAGTCGAGGATGTGGTAGCTCACTTGCCCCGTTTGCAAGCGGGTTGCTAGTAATATTTAGCGTCAGGGTAACCTAGCAAACATGAGGCTGTCGAGTGACTCAAGGGCATCCGAATTTGAAGGTCAACTAGCCAGGGACAAATGTTAACAATGAATACACTCACTTGGAGCTGGACGGCACGGCAAGAGCACGACGTACACGAGTTGCTCTTCATGGGTACTAATACCGAGCATAGCGTAAATTGCACAGGCGGATCGGATGCATTCGTACATGTGGACACCTGAAATGATGACTGAAATTTTAGACACGTATGATGTGACGACTACGTTTACTTTCCAGGTGGCAGATGGCAGTTGAAACAAGATCTACATTTGACGTAAACTGCATGTACGGACTTTTACAAAATAAAAAAACGCTACTCGGTAAACCCGAGCTATACTTATGGGTGATCCGAGCACAAAATACATACAAAAAACACGCTATTTCCTCCTTCCATTCCTTTTCGTATACAAGTTTCAGATTTCAACGCTGACAATTTAGATGATGTGTAACGAGGTCTTGAGCTTGTGGTAGTCATACAGTGTGAAGGCGTTAATTTGCCTCAGTAGCCTGGGCGGTGTGCGGAACGCGGTACTTGTCTATGGGCCGACGAACGGCCTTGCCCTGCTTGTCCCGATAAAAGAGAACATCGCCTTCGCACACAAAGAATACATGAGTGAAGGGCGTGAATTAAATAAGCAACTAAACTCCATACCATCATCTTCGACGAACTGGCACTTGTTGTAGTTATCCCAGAGTGCCTTAAACACGGGTGCATCTGAATAGGCGTAGTGATCGCCAATGAACTCTTTCAGGTATTTCGTGGCTTCCGGGCCGTGGTCTTTGGATAAAGTTAGGCTTTAGGTGAAACGGATAGCGGGAGCCGATGACAAAGAAACTTACAGAAAGGCATCTTTGGGAAGAAATGGTGGATCACATGAAAGTGAGCGACATCGTGAAGGAAGAAGCGGCCTTGCCAGCCCAAGAAATTTCTGTCGACGGTGGCTGCAGCACCACGTTGAAAGTTCCACTCCTTGCCACGGTAGTGAGGTAGTTGGGGGTCAGTGTGGTGCAAGTAAGTAATCATGATGAACCAATGGGAGACGAGGAGCCAAGGAATGCCGTAGTACTTCAAGACTTCGGACGTGCCCCAGCGTTGGCTCGCAGCAGTGACACCCCAGATCATGATAGCAATACCGATATTTGAAATTATGACAACATTTCGTTGTGCCTTGGTGAAGAGGATGGAGTTGGCTGATGAACGAAAGGTGAGAAAGAAAACAAAAACTAGCGGTGGGAAAAACCTACGGTCAAAATGATTTGTCCACTTCGGGTAGTTCTTCTGACCAGAGACATTGAATACTAATGAGGAGTGTGAAATTAGTTAAAAATTTCCGCCGGTGTCTGTGTTACAGAAAGGGAGGCTGGACATACAGAGATAGGCAGGGAAAGCGAGAACTTGTTGGCGAATCAACATGTATAAAGTGTAGATGGGAGTGTCGCCGAAATACTCCTCCCATTGGCTCTCGTGTTCTACGTGTTGGGGTATACCGAGATCACTTCGTGTCTTCGGAACGTACACTTCATCACGTTCCATTGATGCGTGGTTACTGTGGTGACGATGGTGAGAGATCCTCCAACTAAAGAAAGGTGTCCACAGGAAAGTGTGAGTGATCTATATTAAAGAGTACGAGTGAGTTGAGGACATGCGGCGAAGGGTAAAACGGAACATACAAATCCGATCACATCACAGACTGTTTTACTTGCGGAGAAAGCGCTATGGCCACATTCGTGACCAATAACCCAGATACCCGTGAAGATAAGACCTTGGAACCACCAGCTTCGGAAAAATAAGATTTAAAACAAGCACGAAATATCACTCGGATGGTTGAAACATACTAAACGAGCCAAGCACCCCAGCGAGCGGCTTCCGCACCGATCGGCGTGAGCTGCTCTACGAGCCCTTCGGATTTGAAGTAGGGGTCGATCCATGTAGCCATTTTCCAAACGATCGCCGCCATTAAAATGTCACGAGCGCAATAGAGCAGGCCTCGTGTCGTGTCCCGCACGAAGAGATGAGGAGGGATTGCCGCGCGGATCTCATTCAGAGTCCTGGGGAAAGCGCGCTTAGCGTTACATGGCAATATTAAACACGTTCAATGGCCTACCAGGGCATGGGCTCATAGGCCGGGAGGTCATCTTCGCTGTATGGCTTGGTGACAGTCGTGGTCTCAGACGGTGTCTGAGTAGTGGTGGACATTGTAGTGGAAGTATAAAAGTGTGTAGAGAAAGCTATACTCAGCAGAAGGAGAGACTAGAGTCTGCTTGAGTCCTGCCATGTCAAGAGATTTCAGGTGGTATTTAAAGCATTCATCTGTGAACGGTACGTAGTAAATGATTGGTTATATGGAGAAGGCGCGAAAAAAATGAATAGATTGATATTCCGGGGCCTGTAAACGGCATATGACAGATTTCAGAAGAAGATGAGACAGATACGATGATAATGAAGCGCACATTTCCGCCAGAGGTCATACACGTTGCTTGCCATGCATGCTTTCCTGTAACTCGCAATCTTGCCAGAAGACCGATTTGACACTTGACGTAAGCAAGCACTGAACCGATGTTTTCTAGTTGGCATTCCCAAACGGGCTTACAAACTTCCCATGGGAGCGTACATAGGACGGTATCTCCCTTGGTCACCTGGGAGCATGAGAACGACAGACGCTTACAACAACATCTTTCCTTCATGAGGAAGATCAAGGAGATTGCTTACTTTCTCACTTTCCTGCCAAGGCTGTGATCTGTGGATTTAGCATCATGGAGTTCATTCGACAGATCTGGAGCTGCATTCTATCGCCAGATCTTTCTCCATCGAATGAAAGTTTGGACTGATGGCACCCATGTCGAACCGATTCTATTATGTCCAACGACGCTGCTTTGGTTTTTTCGGTTTGGCGATATACGGATCACTATCTTAAAAAGGCCTCAGGTCGGACGCGAAACGTTTCCTTGCATTGCATTCTCTATCACAAGTCATGGCTTATCCCGTCGCTGCCACCAAAGATCTCAGTATACTTCATCCAGGCTTACATCCCATCATCACCTTGCTACCAGACACCTTAGAAACAGCGAAGACTGCAGATGTAGTCGTCAATTTCATGCGTGCCGTCCCTCCCAGGCCGCATGAAGATCCAGAAATCATCAAGAAAGATATCCAGGTATCAATGGATGATGCTCCTCCTGAACAGCCACCCACCACCGTGCGACTGTATATCCCCAAGCGTGAGATAACCAAAGGATTGTTACCTGTGGTTATTTGGTCTGTAAGTCCTAAAGTTGGTATTGGAGTCCCGAGACACATAACTGAGCGCCACCTAATCTCAGCACCACGGAGGCTTCTTTTCTGCGGGCCCAGCACGGCTCGACCCATTCTGTTGCTCAATTGCAGCTGCAGCGGGTGTAATCGTCGCGGCCCCTGCTTATCGCAAAACTCCCGAAAACCCCTTTCCTGCACGTATGTTTGATTTGGTAGTTAAATTTTATCAGAAAGCTGACATATTGCTATAAGCTTTTGACGATGTCTATCAAGTGCTTATTTGGTTGACGACTTCCTCGGAGACCAAACAGTATTCCATTGATCCTAATCGCATTGCGGTTGCAGGATCATCAGCAGGAGGTACACTCGCTGTTGGGATAACTCTGCGCTATCGGGACGAGGGTCGTGATATGTCGAAGATTCCCCTCGTCATTCTTGATGACACCAGCGTTACAGACACTTCGAAGTCTTATTCGACGTATCACAACCCCGTCAACAAGTTATGGAATGCCAACGTTACCCGATTCATGTGGGACTTGTATCTCCCAGAAGGGTCGTCGGCTTTAGATGCAAAAACCAGAGGTTACGCTGTACCTGTCCATGCCGAGGATTTGAAAGGCCTGCCATCTACTATGGTGCTTTGTGCCCAATGGGATGACCTTACAAACGACGCAATATTATTTGCCCATCGACTGCTCGAAGCAGGGGTACCAACCGAAATTCACGTAAAATGCTTCTATTCCAATAGTCAATGAACATAACACTGACCTTATCATATCAGACATACCGGGGTACTTTTCACATTTCGGATAAACTGGTTCACGATACCAAAATCGCAGCTAAGAAGCGACGGGACATCGTGGACTCATTGAGGGCTGCTTTTGGAACTACGGAAGACAAGGAGTAGACAGCTCCCGCACATAAGTGTTTTAACTATCCTTTTGACTATCGATGTAAACTATAAATGATCAATTTCATTATCTTACCATCACTTGGGCGACGTCGGAAGAAAACGGTAGAGGGTACGACTGCTCAGTCCTGATCGAGTGATAGGCATTGCGAAGCAGTTCCCGGTGGTAGACCTTCCACGCCAAGATTGATTAGTGGAGACACGGATTCATCGGATCGGGAGGCTCGGAGCTGTCTCATCAAGAAGTGAGAGCTATTCGCCAGGGTTGTCGCGGGACAGAGAATGCGGTAGACACCCATCGTTTCCAGGTTCTTCTTCTGAGAATACGAAACTTAATTGTTATTAGCGAGGATAAGGGGAACCATTCGCATGGGTTGATACTTATTGCGCTCCTATTGGATGGTGAATACTTTTAATGCGACTTTGAGGACGTTGTAGTGGTTAAAGGAGAAATAATGCTCACTCTACTGCGGAGTGTCGTAAAATAATGTAGACCACTGTCCTACCGGGGAATAGAGCGAGGTCAGGTGCTAGAGCAAGTGTCCGCAGGTTGTGGAGCTGACTCAAGACTATAGCTGAAGAAGAATAAAGTGAAGCTCTGATCTTAGCGCGTTATGATTGCTCCAACGAGCGAGATCAGAATGTATCGTAAATCTGATTTAGTGCAATCTCCTTGATGACTCTCACACTGGACTGAGTGTATTCTGGCGGAAATGAAGGACCTGCCAGTCGAAGCATGTTGAGGAACCTCGTTGTGCCAGAGTACGAGATTTAAACGCGTCGGTTGACAATGTAGTGGCATTGCACGAACGTTTGCGGGCTTGATACACGATGGCGTATTTGGCGAATTGGCACCAGCAGTGTGTAGGGTATTCATAATAATATACGTCCGTCTCATAACAATATACACGCCCGTCTGATCTAGGATGACGGATGAAACCAAGCCAGCCCGACCCTGCTTCCCCTCGGCTGGCGTGACCGAGGCCAGCCGAACACGGCCGATATTAGATGCATCCCGATCTGGATGTGCTATAGATCTGCCTCTGGATCTGGCAGTGGCTGTGCGGCAGTGCTTGGGGTCCTCTACTCTAAACGGAGCGGGTGACTGCCACACGTCCACGGTGCTTGATCTGCATCCGACATTTACTCTCGCCTTTAGACATGCCAGTTCCCATCCCCAAGCCTTACAGACATGAGGCACGCCTTCTCTTACGGTATGTATTCCTCTGCGTGTATAGTGAGGTCTAAATGATAAATTATACTCTTTACCAGGTCCGAGTCTATTATTTATACTCCATCCACTTTCTTGTCCTAAGTCCAGCAAGGTTTGCCTGGAATTATCTTCTATCTATCTGCCACACCTCACAGGTAACTCATCATGTCCATCTTCAAAGATGCCCCAGAGTACGCTCAGCGCAAGCTTACTCCTTTCGAGCCTCCCAAGGTCACTTCATGTCCGTCCATCCTCAGCCATCGATCACTAACCATCTTATCCTACAGGTAACTCTCGCAGAAATACATGCCTCCATCCCCAAGCACCTCTACAAGAAGTCGACCCTCAAGGCCATGTACTACGTGTGCCGCGACGTTTTCTTTACCGCACTTTTCTACAAGCTTGCCACCTACATAGACCCTCTTTCCCGCACCATCGTCGACCAATATGGCTTCAGCTCCCGCTCCGCACAAGTCGTAAAATGGACTCTCTGGTCCACCTATTGGTGGTGGCAAGGTGTGGCCTTCGCTGGCTGGTGGTGTCTCGGCCACGAAGCCGGTCACGGCACTTTGTCTCAATATAATTGGATCAACCACAGCGTCGGCTACGCCCTTCACACTGTACGTAAGGAATGCCTCCCGAATGTATACTGTCTTTAATCAATCATTTACAGTTCCTTCTTGTTCCCTATTATTCCTGGAGATCCACTCATCATGCTCATCATGTTGGTACCTGCGTTGCCTGATTGATCTTGCCACATTGACAACGACGTTTTCTTTACAGAAAGCGACTGGCTGGCTTGAGAAAGATGAAAACTTTGTTCCCCGTACTCGTACCGACTACAAGCTCCCTCCGGCCTCGAAAGCACATGTATCGGATTATCACGATATATTTGAAGAGACGCCTATTTACACCCTCTTCCGTATGCTGGCCATGCAACTCATGGGATGGCAATTTTATCTGTTCACAAACGCTATGGGGTCCCCGATGTACCCAGACGGTACTAACGTACGTTCGCTTCTTTTATCAAAAGTTTTGCTATTGCAGTCCAGTATTCTAACTCCCCTTCACAGCACTTCTCTCCCGACTCGCCTCTCTTCAAGCCCCATGAACGCAGGGGTATCATCGCCTCTAACTTTGGTCTTTCTGTCATGTCCGCTGTATTGTCATACTATATCTCGAACGTTGGGATATCCACCTTTATCAAGTTTTATTTTGTCCCTTACCTGGTAAGCATTTTGGGTTATTCATAATTCTCTGAGAACCTGTTCCTAACCGCCACTGGAACCAGTTCGCCAACCACTGGATCGTTATGTTGACATATCTCCACCATTCTGACCCGACGATACCGCACTACCGTACGAAGGAGTGGTCTTTCCTCCGCGGTGCCGCCGCCACCGTGGACCGTCCTCTCCTTGGGTATCTAGGCCGCTTTTTCTTGCACAACGTGAGTATAACATCACCCGCTCTTTTTTTGGTCCTTGCCCTGGCTAAAATTCATACGCTGTCTCAAAGGTGTCCCATGACCACGTCGCACACCATTTCTTCTCCATGATCCCCTTCTGTAAGTTTTTTCCTGTTATGCTCCGAGTCGAAGCTTCCTTCGTCATTTGTATTTGTGCTCACGTAGAGACTTAGATAACCAACCTCAGGTCACGGAACATGTTAAAAGCGTGCTTAGGGAGAACTACAATTACGATTCTACGGTGCGTTTTTACGCCTATTCCCTTTCGTCTCTTCATTTCGCTCATTGCGTCAAACGCTTTACTCTTGGCCTGGATTGCATGCAGAACACATTCCGTGCTCTCTACCGCACCTTCACAGAGTGCTGCTTTATCGAAGACGACGGCGACATCGTCTTCTACAAGAACAAGGATGGAGAAACGCAGAGGAAACTCGTCTCTGAAACGACGGGTGCTGCGGAGCATGTCGTTGACAAGGCCATCACGGTGACTACTGACATGTGATGACTGGGAAATAGAACAGAACGAAAGAAAGGCCAGGATATGCTGTATATTTTTCTGTGTATAGATACTCGATCCTCTCGACGAATGAAACGCAAGCGTTGTATACGTATTTCTTACTTGGATATCATCTTACGAGTTGTATGAACTTGGCATGGAAGTTCTAAAATTAAATCGTTTTGTGCTCACACCTATATTTCACTGATGCGGGTGACAAGGGAGGGACAGATGTGGCGTCTATTCAATCATTTGATCTATATTAAAGTTCGATCGATGCAAAAGCTACAAGCAAGCAGAACATGTGTATTCGATCTGATATCAAAGACTAGCGGATGCTAGTAGACAAAGGTTACGATCCGTACTCTTGGACCTCTCCAAGTCTATGGCTACGGTTCAGCGCTCATCATATGATTTGGGTCATAAAATATCCATTAGTCAAACACAGGCACGCATCAGAAAAGAACAGTGAATTAAGTCCTTTGAAGTTACCGTGGGGCGGGGTGACAGATGGCGTCGCCAAGCTCACGACTCCGACGACCTCGAGTTTAGACACCGCAAGTGAGTGATTCTTCGAGTCAATCGAGAAACAGACGATATCGGGAAAAGCCGTACGTCTGTCAAAGAAGGAAGATACTGCGACAATTAGACAATGACGCCAGTGGCGTTTGAACGCCCCAAGTCTCTTACTCTCTCTGTGCGGTGAAAATCGGAAAAGCACAGAAGCACAAAACGAATTGCCAAGGCCACGTACCCAACTTCCATCACCCGGCCAAAAACAGCTACTTTGGCATGTCTATAAAGAGAAGTTCCGAACTAGTAGGCCTGGTTTCGTTACTTGATTGTGAGCGGCGAGTTCGGTGAGATTGGGAGATTGTGCTCGAATTTGAACATCGGGGGTATATGTAAGTTGCGATCATAAAGGTAGCTTCAGATGGAGCTTGAATACAGTTTTTGGATATAAACGCGTTGGCCATTGGCGGCTGCGCATGGCGATAAGCATGGTCAGAAAAAGCGTGCCCCGAGAATTATAGCCTATTTCGATCGGAACAGTTAATATAACAGATGGGCGGAGAAAGCAGGAGTGGGGAAAATGTACGTTATCCTAGCGGAGAAGACTTGATCAGGCGAGGTATAATAGTCTCCGTGAATCGGGATATGGTTCCTAGTTATGCGTACTTATTGGATGAGCATGCTGTGATGAGTTTGAACACATGTCACACGGGCTAGAAGCTTGAAGCCTCGTTTTCCATTTCATAGCTGCCCCTGAAAAGAAGTCGATGATCTGTGATTGTCGATAGATAAGAGTTAACTTGTGGGACCTTTAATGTATGCGATCAGTATGGAAAAGTAGTCAACAATCTCCACTGAGCCGTTGTCATTAGTGACAGTACGCACAGATGTATATCCAGCTTTGGTGGTGAGGAAGATAACATACCAGGACGTGTATGATAGAAGCACTCGAATAGATTCAGTGACAGATCCTTGGAGCAAGGAGGTCCGGCGCTCGAAACCTACATTCCAGATATGGTCATGGTGACCATATCAGAGCGCCCAGAATACTACCACAAGAAGACCTACAGTCAGTTGGGGGAGTTCAGCACAAAAGGGTTTGCATTGGTACGACTTGACTCGGTTACAGACTCACCATCGTGAAACGTCATCGGAGACAAAAGCTTCGTGACATGAGAAGGTCAGTATTGGTATTGTTTGGACTGTCTATCCTTATCCGCCTAGAGTGTGCCGAATACCACAATACCACGATGTTGCATAATGTCCACAATGTCGTTGATTGATGTGTGAATACTGGGAGAGTATGATGCCCGGGTAGTGATGTTGAATATCTGATGGGACTCGACTCGAATTCAAAAAACCATTAGAATTGAGCGAGAACAGTATGCTTCCTCCACCTAAAGTCCATTTCAAGACGGCGATCAACTTAACGCCTGCGACCGAAGAAACTTCGCAGGAGTAGCGCTGTAGCCCAAAGGGTGCACGATATAATGAATCCGGAGAAAGTCAAAGGTATGTTGATGATGTGGTTGATAATGGTGATGCCAGTTTGATGGCATCCGATTCGAAAAGTGCCAGCGGGCCATGACTGCGCATCCCTATTAGAAGCAAAGGTAACCTAGAACGGCCTGGCTATGGGCTTTCATCTGATGGTTACATTCAACCGTGGAGCTTTGGAAGGGATATCGTTATAGCGAACTAGCTGGTTCAAGGCGTTACTAGAACAAGGCATGTCCCCGACGACAAGGGATCATCTGATGGATCCAGAGAAAATGAGGCACCGCATACCTCACGAAATGGAAAAATGTTGGCATCTGCTGACCTTTCTTCCTCATCAATATTCCCGGACCACTTCAAACCCCAGATTGCACGATAAAAGTAGAGTCAGTACCTGAGTAAAGTGGCTCAACGTACTGCATAACGGCGACAAAGCCCCGATTTTCTAGTGTGTGATGTAGATATGGTTCGTCACGATCTCGAAAGTTGGAGGGATGTAAGTTGTAAGTGTTTCATCCATATATTTTTAACAGAGCTGAACACGTAAACACCTACCACACAACTGGGCTCTTATCAGTAGCTATTCTGGCTCGCACCATAATGAAACGAGGGGCAAGTCTGTTGTTCAACTTGATCATGAGATAAGTTTAACTCAATTCTATACCAACAGGAGACCCACCAAAAAAAGCTCCGGTGATAGACTTGATGTAGAGCAAGTTATAACCGTGATGCATGATGCGTGATGGCTTATCATGATAACGTCCACTGGGTCAGTTGCTCAGCGCTCAGACTGTAGCCAGTAGTATTGCAGTTACGGTATGACTCCGAGTCGGAAGAGCAAATTGGAAGAGAGCCATTAACCCAACTCCCAGTCTGGGGTTAGGTGTTCGCCATTCGCGGCGACAGCGCTGTCGTTAGCTCAGACTCATACCGTGACCCATCCTAAATGGCAGCCATCGGCAGCGCAAGCACATCTGCAGACTCATGGGATCATCCAGTATGCTGACATCTTACAAAATAGCCTCAATTATTTCTGATTAGTGCTTTCATCAGACATTCTCAGATCCACAGAGTTCTGCTACGTATATATCACGGCGCAAAGTGCCCACCCAGCACGTTCCGGATGACTGGGATAACGATGACGACGACGACGAACCTGAAAATTCCAAGGTTTGGGATGATGCGTAAGTTTTCTGTATGCCATCAACCCACCCATCACAGGACCCCCTTTAGGGTCAGACTTTGTTTTTTCTCGCTCTTTACTCAACGAGAATTTTTAAATCTGGACCAGAAATAAGAATGAACCTATGCCAGACCTCATTATCTCACCCTCGAGCACTGGTCAACCGCTGGTATCGCCCCCACTATCAGTATTTCAATCACCCATGCGAATTCTAAAGCGCCCGTCGCCTGTATCAGGCTCTTCTATTACATCCAATTCTTCTCAAGATTCATACTCATCTCGCCACACTCTCGCAGAACGAGAGGCACAATACAAAGCGGCACGAGATCGCATATTCGGTGGAAGTACTCAGGCTGGCGATGGAGGAATCGTTGCTGACTTCGATGGGTCGGAGCATTTGGATGATGGGAAAGCTAAGAGGAACGGGAGTAAAGCTGAGAAAGAAACGTCAATCACTGTTGTGCGCAACCCTCTTGGGCCTTCTGACGCAGATTCGTCTAATGTGGCCGACAAAATCACCTCTGCCAAGGGCTTCGGTGGCAGAAGGAGTGGTAAGAAACCTGAATCGACATTTGCGGCCCTTGGATGAAAATATCCTCGGCCTAACATTCTTTTGTATCTTTGTGGAATCATTTTAATGATAACCCCTTGTAAGTTTTGACGTTCATCTTCGTAGGTTCAGGTTGTTTGTGTACTTCATACCCGGGATTTGGCTTGAAGAAATTAACCTTTAGATGATTCAAATGTTTGAGTAAGATGGCTTCCATGATCATACGAACAACTTGAAGGTAATGTCGATGATAGGTAGAATTCATTTTATACAGCCCCCAACACAGTTCTTATTTCTTACATTGCTTCCCTACTTGACATATATAATGCTGCCTTTATTCTTCATGCCGCGATCGCCGCTACCTCATACAAGTACGTGCCCAACAGCTTGGTCTACAGAATGAATCAGCAGTTAATAATGTATGCTTCGGATTCGAATTTCAAGGAAAACGCACCCCTTCAATGAAGTTAGACCGATCCAATTTCTCATTAGTCGAGCTAACATATACTAATTCAGTACGCGTTCACAAGAGTAAGGTTATGGCTTGGCTTACTGTGCACCGTCATCTCCCCTTCCCATAGGCAACAACAAAACGTTTACTCCCAAACTTTCGGCAAATGTCAGTGTCACAGGAATCGAACCGCCCTCACGTGTAAGGTCGGGTGTCTTCTTGTACACCGCCTGTCAATTACCCCAATCCCAATTAGCTCACTCAGAAGCTCGGGAACAGGCCTAAGTCCACGGATACGCACCTCAGTTGCTTTGATGGCTGCCTCGTAATTCCAGTGCTTGAAATCAGCAACCCATGGTTTGCCACCGTGACCACTCTCCACAACCAGCTTGTTCTTGCTGTTCAGTTTTGCGAATTCTGACTCCAAGAACGAGAAAATGAGCGGGTTGACCTTCTCAGGTGTCTGTGGAGGAACGAGACTATGGATCATCACATGCGAGCGTCGTGTCAGTTTTCTTTTCTCCCTCTCAACGAACAAGAGTGGCATTACCGAATGCTGAACTTTCCTGTTACTTTCGCGGGAATGACGGTCTTTCCACCAACACCAGAGAACGCGCCTTCGATACCATGCAAGGAAAGCGAGGGGTAGCGCATGCGTCCCATGAGAACAGTAGCTTTGTCCGAAGATAATGCGACCTATCATCGAATGAGTCGATCTTCAGAATATACCCCTTTTCTCCAGAGATATGTATACATACCGGTGCCCCTGCTGAGACTTCAATGTCATCTATCGTGTAATCCATGGAGTTGTACATTTTTCTGGATCCATCCATATTCACAAGTAAATCCAGATCCGAATTTAACCATTCGTATTAAACAAGAATAGAGTTTTTGTCGGTTTCAGCCATTAGACTTGAGAAGTTCCAGGAGTAGGGCTCAAAGAAGTACTCACATTTCTTCTTCGTCAGCAGGCTCTACCATCTCGTCGACGCCAGGGATTAATATTTTCCCATCGCTCCTCACGAGTCCGCTCATCAGTTTCACGAGGTCTGTCATAGGCTCGTGTACTGCACGTCCATACGCTCCAGAGTGAAGGTCCTGGGCGGGTCCGCTGACAGTAACCATGATATAGGTCAAACCACGAAGTCCATAAGTAAGTACGGGGGTCCGCGTGTTAAGCCAGTAGTTGTCGGACTACGTCACATAAAATACAAATATGAATCAAGTCAACAATGCCCGAAATAAAACAACTTAGCATATGACGGTTTGAAAGCATGAGAAAATAGAATACGCACGATGCAAACGCAGTCCACGCCGTCAAAATAGCCATCTTTGCCCTTCTTCACCTCTTCTTTGATGAGGTCATCGAGGCCTTCGCTGCCGGTCTCTTCCATGCCTTCGAAACAGAATCGCAAATTGACGGGCATTTCGAGTCCGAGGCTTTTGTGTGCCTCGATCACGTTGAGCCAGCCCAGCACGGGTCCCTTATCATCCGTGGATCCACGACCGTAAAGGCGGCCTGTGGCTTCATCAATCACGAGTTTGAACGGATCAGTGTTCCAGCCATCAGAGATAGAGGCCTGAAAATAAAGCAATGTCAGTTGTTGATCGATGTTATAAAAGCAAAGACAAGGGCTGTATTTTCGCGATAAAATAACTCAAGAGCATGGACCCATCGTAGCAAGTTTAGATCGCATAGGCGGTCTATAATAGCGATCGGAGGGAGGTACGTTTCCAGCGTCTGGATTCCCCAAATAACCTAACACATAATGTTTGTACTCACAGGCTGAACATCGAAGTGCCCGTATACCAATATCGTCTTCTTCTTAGGGTCGCTCCCGAGCCTTCCTAGAATGGCGGGAGGAAGTTGAAGGGTCTGCTCTTGCATGAAATGTGTTCCAAGGTCTACAAGCTTGGTTTCGACACCGAGAAGCTTGAGCTCGCCATCCAGGTAGTGTGCCATTTTAATGACATCGGGGCGACGGGAAGCGTCACTGCTGACACTGCAGGGACAAACGGGGAGGGTGATCAGTATATCTTATGATGAAAGAATAAAGGAGATCGTTTGGAGATAATCGCCGAACGAGATATTTAGGAGGATGATTAGGATAAGAGACTCCTCCTGCTCATAGGATCACGATCCATTGCAGCGGTGCGGTACTGCTGACCTCGTCTGACTTTCTGAAACGAGGTCTATTGTAAACTCACCTTGGGATCGCAACCGCATCTGCAAGTCTCTGAATAAACTTATCGGCATTCGCATCGATAAACTCTGTAAATTTCGCGGGAGATGGCATTGTGGCTGGCTAGCAATTCACGATTACGTCCTTCACTGGTGCTTGTATCCTTTTCAAGTTAGGTATCAACACAGATGTTGGAGATGAAGGAAAGGGAAAGGTTACAATGGCCTGTGGGTATTATCACTGATAAACGTTGTGTCCGGATCTCAGCGCTGTCTGGAAACACACTGAAGCAACCCATATGCGATCACGTCGCATGATCAAAAGCCACTCAATTTGTTATCTTCAGACCCACTGCCTGCACTCAGAGATAACGCCAGTCTGGGCATTTCGCATCTTCACCGTCACATCCAAGGTCGAAAGCTAACACTCGCATACCACAAGAATCAAGGCAGACAAATCCACAATAACAAGGACATTAAATTATGTGCAAACGAATGTATAAGTCCTGCCTTGTTCGTGCAAACAAGGCGAAGAAAACTACCTAAATCTATAGAAAGAAAGACAGCCCGTCCTCCCAAAGTCTGAAAAAGCCCAACATGCAAACGCATTTCGAATCTGTAAGTAGGTATATGAATGCACTGCAGTACTCAAAACGCAGCGCGCTATAATATATTCTTCATTTCTCCACTTTCCATTACATCTCACATCTCCAAATCCCTCCCCGAACGCCCAGTTACCCTCTATGGCATATTCACCAGCTCCACGCTTCTCTTCATAATTTCCTCCAATGGCCATCTCTCTCCAGATGCATGTTTCAAGTCGAGCAAATCTCCAAACTCATCACACGCTCTCAATATCACATCGATATCTTCTTTGGTATGCGAAGCGCTCACGCAGAATCGCACTCGACTTGTCACGAGAGGAGTTGCCGGGTAGGCGACGACGACCACAACGATGGGCGTTTGTCGTGTGCGCATGAGCCTTGCAAAGACGGGCATCTTACCAGGGTTGAAGACGAGGAGAGGGACAATGGGAGAATTGGGGTGACCGTAAGTGATGAACCCAAGCTTTTTCAGGCCACAATGGAGATAACGAGAGTTGAAGGCAAGGCGACGCAGGCGTGAGTGGCCCTCAGAACCATCGCGAAGAGCAAGGGGAAGTGACAGCCATGACGGGAGAGCAGAGGCAGGGGCGAGACCGGGATGTTCCTCCGAGTCGGAAGCTCTGAGGGTGGCCGTCGAGGAAGAAGGCGAGAGTGTCAACGCGCTTTTGGTGGAAGGTGGAGGAGGGGCAACACCCATGATGCTAGCCATACTGGCGATAACTTGGGTCAGGACCGAAGGAGTCATAGCTTCTGCATACGCGCCAGAGTGGCCTCGTACGCGAAGAGCATCAATAAGGACTTTAGGACCAGCGATGTAACCACCAGCTGCACCAAATGACTTGGTGAAAGTACCCATGAGGATATCGACCGAACGTGGGTTGATGTTAAAGTAGTCGGTAATCCCACGGCCGTGCGGGCCTAAGGCACCAATAGAGTGAGCCTCGTCGACGAAGAGGTAAAACTGTGAAGTATGTCAATGTTAAATTAAATGAGGTATAGAGGTGAGGGATGAGTTCTGACCTTGTACTTCTTCTTCAGCTCAATGATTGCAGGCAAATTAACGAGTGTACCTTCCATACTGTACAGGCCTTCTACGATGAGCAAAATCTTCTTCCAGGGTCGGTGAGTCTTGGGCTGGCCTTGACTGATAACCTCTCGTAGCAGTGATTCCAAAGCTTCCATATCATTGTGCTTGAACATCCGGACCTGTGCTCCACTCAAGCGTACTCCTACTCGGATCGAAGCGTGGTTAAGTTCGTCAGAAATGACGAGACAGCCTTTGCCAACGAGTGCAGGAATGAAGGTAGAGTTGGTCGCGAATCCCATGGAGCTGATCAATGAATCCTCCATGCCGATGAATCTAGCCACCAGTGCCTCGCCGATAACGTGAAGCTCGCTCGTCCCACTCTCGAGGCGCGTTCCGCATGTAGAAACACCGTACCGCCGGAGAGACTCTTCCACCGCATCAGCACAGCCTCCACGGGCTTGTGCGAATCCGAGATAATTATATGATGAAATGTTGAGGGCACGGGTCTTGGAACCACTGTATAAGTACGATTCATTAAAATCAAGAGAGTAGCGGTCTAGGATGGCAATTGTGCGACCGGCAACGCCAGTGACGGGCTGGAAGAAACACTCGTCCATTCGGCGTTTGAGCCGTCTGGTATAGAAGGAATCGAAGTCAGAATTTAAGGGCGCATAACCCTACGTAGGAAGCAGAAAATGTGCGTTTCAGCTAATCTTATTTATTGGGCTACTCCAGATAAACGCAACTCACATCGTAGGGCATAAGATGTTTGAAGTATCGTGGTTGGAAACGTTTACCAAAGAAGTCACGGATGTGTCCGAGACAGAGGAGCATGAGGTAGCTCATATATGTGGTAATGAAAATATAATAGGGCGGGTCCTCGTAGTGTGTTTCAAGCGTTGATTCGGGAGTATGTTGGGAGGCATAACGGAAACTTTCGTTGGCGCAATGGCCGAACTCTGTATGAACGGTGGTAAATACCTGCTCAGAGGTTGGGGGCGTGAGGGGATAGGCAAGGCCGCTGTCGTCGAGATCGTTCTCGTGGAGAACGGTGTCTTCTGAAGAGGATGTGACAGAGGAAGACATGGACAACGCAGGGGTCGATGTCGGGGAGACTTCGTGGTGTCGAGCGCGTGCATCTGCCTCTGATACGGCGGAAAGGTAAGACGCTGCGGTTGCCATGGATGGGAGCGAGCTCAGCGACTTTTTCTTGAATATCGAGGGTGACGGCGACGGCGGATTGAGAGCCATGGGCGATGGCATTTTTGTGTTTGTGTTTTATGTTTTATTTTTTTGTGGATGTCTTTCCTACCAAAGGGTTCGGACGACGAGCAAGACGACGAAGGGACAAACTAGTAGAAAATGAACCAAGCTATGGTTATAAAGCTGCTTGCTTATATAAGCGGACCAATACGCAGATTGATAGGGAAAAACGTTTATTTCTCAGCGCACGGACAATGACCTGGGTGCAATGTATAATGATAGCAACTTATGTCCTTGCTCATGTCTCAGGATGGCCTTCGACGAAGAACTTCCTTCTTGACCTGGACCGTCTCAGGACCATATGGTCTCATTTCGTTCACTGGTGTGTAAACACACTGACATTTGTTATGCCGTTTACCTCCGGACTCTCAGCCAATGCATGCCTTACCTCGCTCGCTCAGCCATGTTCTATACCGCTGGACCACATGGATGTAGTAAAGTCAACGCCTGGAAGCTGCCTGGACGCCTAGTTGGATGACGGAAACGGGCAGACATAGCGGAGACGTTCAAGTGGGTACCACCACCGTGAGTAACACACTTATAACAATCCCACATGAAGCGCTCAGTTCCTTGTCCATGGCACTGCTCTCGACCCGGTTTACTTTCAAGAATAATAGTGTTCATAACTTTAACTGGCCCAGGACTTGTCCTGCTTCCGAATATCGCCCGCCTCGTTATCAGCGCATCTTTGACCTGCATTTAAACGCGTTTATGGCACTACTGTGTGCTATCTCTTCCAGCACGCATAGGCAATGGTTCATGCGGCATTAGCACGCTGTGCCTACATTAGGTACGTTCGATTTCACGGTCCCACTCATAAAAGCGCTCAATCTTGCTGAACTTCACAATTGGGTGAGTGCCAATCTTCTAGCTCTTCACTAATGACGTCTTTCTGCGTTTCTGTCCGTTTACAGATAACAAGGAGTAAATGATTCTAGCTCAGATTTACTTGTCGCACCCCGTTAACGCGCTATTCGTGCTCGCGATGCCAGTGTAGTTAGTTGTTTGCTTTCCTGACAGTTACTGTGGCCGGTTGGTTACGGTTGAAAACATGCCGCGCGTCGGCCACTTTTTGTTTTAACCACCGCTCTCGAATTTTGCCCACATTTATTTCAATAGTTAATTAGCTAAGTCCTAAAATAAAATTTGATCAATCGAGGATCACACGAGCGAATTTCTGCCAGTGATACGCAATTGTATAACATTAAAAATAGGAACCAGCGTGACTGCCAGCGACGTTCAAGAAACAAGATGTGCCATAAGAAACACATCAAGAACATATACATCCAGACCACCAAAAAGAACATAGCAAGGACGGCAATGCATATCAAGAAAGACAACCGGAACACTCACTGCAAGAAATGTAACTGGAACAGGTAGCTTCAAGAAATCAAGATTTCTATGGGCGAGAATAATGAGAGAGTATGATTACAGCAATCAGAAGACTCACTGGTTGCAATAACAGACTCAATCCGAAGTATACACAGAAATTGTTACAAGTATGTAGTGTATGCAGATTCTCAAGGGTCAACGTCCAATTCCCTTCACCAAAATTGCCCGCATGATCTCTAGGATAATACATTAGGGCCGTTTCTTCCGAAAAAATGAGTGTGGATAGCGGCTTACATTGTGGTCATAACTTGAGGATTGGTTAACAAATCACCACAACCTAGACATGAGACCAAACAATTTCAGAACGTCATTGAGAACAGAATATAAAAACATACCTTGAAAGTCCGATAGAAACACTAAGCCTTGCGTGAGAGTGAACTGAGTGTGTTGAGCAAAACAAAGAAAATTGGCAATGTCAAGCTGAGATGACGACAGGCCTTTCCTTGGGGAAGCACTGTTGTTGTTAATATACTTGATGAAAGGTCCCTGGATCTTTTCCTCAAGAAGATAAACAGCGGCCTGCGAGTCTTGTGTATTCTGAGGAATGGCAAGGGCTGAGTAAACAAA
>NW_006763294.1:1809073-1821165 GCF_000218685.1 Serpula lacrymans var. lacrymans S7.9 | reverse complement strand
ACTTCCGGTGTCATGCACCAAAGTTGATTGGTAGCATGGACAGGTGTCAATAACGAAGCGAATATTCAAAAAGACTTGCCTTTGCGCCACACAGGCACAGTGCCACGTGGAATAGTAATTAATTTTGCCTTTTTCGAACTTGTGGCTGATCAGCACCACCTCTATTAGGCAATCCAGTCGCGCTCACCTTTGCTTTTCCATTCAGTACTTTCCGTGTTTCGGCATTTCAGCAAATTTTCGCGTTGCCACTGGTTACACATTGCATTGCGCCCTCGCTTTTGTTGTTTCCTTCACTTCCCTTCCTTTGCCTAGCCCCACCATGGGTCCCTTACTCTTGTTTTCATTCTCACCCGACGGTCGTTTCTGGATCCCCATTTTAGTTCACCTCCTCGTCACCTCCAGCCTCCTCCTCCTCATCTTCTTTGCTCCCCCACCCTTTCTGATGTCACCACTTCCTATCCGCTTCCATCGCCGATCCGTCAACTACCACGTGCCACTGCTGATATCAGCAAAGCCCCGGCGGCCGGTTCAAATAGGGCAACAGGTCCATCTTTATGACGTCGATCTACCATCATATACTATCAAAACATCGGTCGCTTGTCTTGCCTGGTTGGAGCGTGGGTGGGTAGTTTTTGAGCTGGAGAAGGTTCATCCCCTTGCGTTGCCCATGTTCATCGCTGTCCCATTCACTTGGGTACACTTATCTTTTGTCCATTGTCTTCGCTACAGCTACACCTACCACACCCTGCCTGGGACTCACTTGTTCCAAATTGGAACTACTCCTCTCCCTCCCTCGTTTGATCAGGTGGTCCAACACAACCAGTCCATTGGTAAGGCCATGGAACTGTCGGATTTGGACTAGGTGGTGGACCGGTGGCTCCAGTTTCTTTTTCTTCAGCAGAACATTCATTTACAGTGCGATTATTTTTGATTTTTGAATCATTTTTATGGACACATATTTTTTAGAATGCCTGACTGACAATAAAGGAACTGTGTTGATACTGATAGTGTTTTGCCTTGCCCTTTTTTTACTGCATCTTCCCCATGACATTATGATTTTCCTGCTCTCTTTTTGCTATTGGACTTTACTTTATGGCTGTACAAACCTGTGACATTACTCACAGCATTCATTGTTCTATCTCTTTCTTTTCCTTTTTTTGACAATCTTATCCTGTACTACCTACGCAGGATTTGTCAGCATACATTCCTTCCTTCATGTTCTTTCTCATTCTTTTTGCACAGCTATACTGTGCATAGCCTACTTTTCTTTTACTATATAAACCCCTGTATTTTACCTTGTGAAAAGAACAAGAACTCAAATCCAGACTTCTTCTCTAATCTCAAGTTCACTACTCACTACTACTTGTGATCCAGTGTGGTCACAAAACTTCCCACTTCTACCACTGTTAACTGCTGTCATTGTCACTCGTCACTTTTTGAAAGTGATTGTCATCCCTTTCGATTAGAGTCCTTCTGAGCACTACAGTTTGTGCGTCAGGAGCCTGCTATCACTGGGAACCTCGTCACCTCGTCATCCTCGTTGTTCTCAAACCTACCTTGTGCTACAATTAGCAAGGTAGTGCTCGTCTATACTCGCCACAAAGCCCCTATCTTTCTATATTCCAACTATCCCTCCTCCTCAAAACCCACACCCATACATCTCAGGGTTTTACTTTGAAGGATCCTTATACATACCATCCCACGAACAACCAGAGCACCCACTGTTCTAGGAGGCAAAGCCCATAAACAAGTTCTGTGGAATCTGGGAGGATTGTGTGTTAGTTTGTTTTTGTGTGTGGAACAACAGTTCTCATCATCGACAGCGCCCATATTAGCATTTCCAGAATTAGACAAAGAGTTCCGGCTAGAAACTGACTCTTCTGATTTTGCTACTGGGGCTGTTTTGTCAATTAAATGCCCTGACGATCTTTGGAGGCCTTGTGCCTATTTATCGCATAGTTTGTCGCCTACAGAGTGCAACTATCAAATTTACGACAAGGAGATGCTGGCCATCATTAGAGCCTTAGAGCACTGGCGGCACTACTTAGAAGGTGCTAGACACCAATTTGAAATTTGGACTGATCATAAGAATCTGGAGTATTTTATGACGGCCCGAGACTTGAACCAAAGACAGGCCCACTACGCGGTATACTTGTCTAGGTTTAATTATAAATTAATTCATAAGCCTGGAAGCTCTATGGGGAAAGCGGACACTTTGTCCAGAAAAGAGGATCATGCCAACGGCATTAAAGATGATAACAAAGGTGTTACCCTGATGGACCAATCAAGGGTAGCCAATGTTAGAATTGGGCAGGATTCCAATCTTCTGGAAGTCTTCAAGAAAGACATCTCCTCAGAAGAGAAGGCGCGCCTTGACGGCAATGAAAATTATTTATGGGAAGACGGGCTCTTCCATTTTAAAGACAAAATCTATGTGCCTGAGTCCGCAAGGATCAAGACAATAGACAGACATCACGACACTCCAGTGGCTGGGCACCCTGGGTGGCAATGAACAATGGAGTTGATCTCCAGAAACTACATGTGGCCTGGCATGGTCAAAAACGTACAGGAATATGTAAAATCCTGTCTGAGATGTGCCATGGCAAAGAATTCTCATCAACCGCCGGCCGGTAAACTTATGCCAAATCTGATACCAGCTGGTCCCTGGCAGGATATATTGGTTGATTTCACGACGGATCTGCCCGAGTCATATGGGTATGATTCAGTAATGGTGGTAGTGGATCGCTTCTCCAAAGAAGTAGTATTCATACCTACCAATAAAACCATTACCGCTGCGGGTACGGCATATTTATTTAAAGATTTTGTATGGTCTATCCACGGGTTACCAGAAACGGTTATCTCCGATAGAGGACCTCAATTTGCTAGCAAATTTATGAAAGAATTATGTAAGATGCTGGGCATCAAACCTAAATTATCAACGGTGTTCCATCCGCAAACTGATGGACAAACAGAGAGGCTCAATCAGGAATTGAAGCAATACCTCTGGATATTTATTAATGACAGACAGACAGATTGGGCCAAGTGGCTAAAGATAGCCCAGTTCTCATATAATATCAAACAGTCGTCGGCTACAGGAAAGGCACCATTCGAGGTTACCAGATTGTACCTCCCCAGAATGGGTGTAGAACCTGGTAAAAGCAAAAACGAGGCTGCTGGGAACATGGCAAAAGACATGAAGTCTGTCTTAGACGAAACGCGCAAGGCGCTATTCAAAACTGCAGAGCAGATGAAAGACAGGGCAGAGCGTAGACGCTCTAAGGCCCCTGATTACAAGGTTGGCGACCTGGTCTGGTTAGATACCGACCACTTAAAATCAAAAGATCGGCAGTCTAGAAAACTGACCAAAAAGTGGATTAGCCCTTACCGGATTAAGGAAGTCAAACCCAACACAGTGGAGCTGGAACTCCCAAAACAAATGAGGGTAGTACCCACGGTCAATATTAGCCGTGTAAAACCCTATAAAGGGCCGCTGCCAGGACAATGCGTAGACCAGCCCGGACCGGTTGTAGTCCCCAGGAAGGTGAAGAAGAGTTCGAAGTCAAACAAGTGGTGGATGCATGCTTGAAGCGTGGCAAATTAGAATTCCTAGTCCTATGGAAGGGCTATGGAGACGAGGACAGAATGTGGGAACCAGAAGCTTATCTGGACAATTCCCGCAACACTGTTTGCAAATTTTATTCTAAGAATCCCTCGGCTCCTAGGAAGCTTAGAGGCATGGATTCTAAACTTTTTAATTCCCTTTTTCAACCTATGCCCGAAAATCTAACTACTACCTCCAGTACTTGGTCCCGCCTGGAAGTCGAGCCTCAGAGGGGGGTAGTGTTACAATACACAATTTTTGAACCTTTAATTTTCATTCTCCTCTTTAACCTTTACTGTAGTTTTGACACTCTGTGCCATGCGGCACTTTCCTTTTTGTTCAAACTCCTATTTCTTGCGCTGCGCTGCCTTTATTCTTATTTTAGCTACAAGTCTCTCACGCAGTGGAGCTGGCCACACAGACTGCACCCTCTGACATCATCAGCCACTGTGTTATCAACTGTATAGTACAACATGTACAAACAACCTGTGTTAGTATATATACCTCAATAGATCCAGGAGACTCCTCAGCGAGTCCTCCTGTTGTATCCTCACAACTAACTTGTTGAAGCCTAAAGGGTAACCACTCCCTCATCATTGTCTCTATAGCTTGTCTGAGTTGTGCGCCAGAGTAACAAACTCTTGGTTGTTACATGGGAAGATGCAGTAAAGAAAGCAAGGCAAAAATAATATCTGTATCAACACAGTTTCTTTTTTGCCAGTCAGGCATTCTAAAAAAATAGTGTATATAAAAATGTATCAGAAATCAAAAATAATTGCACTGCAAATGAATGTTCTGCTGAAAAAAGAACTGGAGCCACCAGTTCATCACCTAGTCCAAATCTGATGGTTCCATGGCTTTACCAATGATCTGGTTGTAGTGGACCACCTGGTCAAATAAGGGAGGGAGAGGAGTAGTTCCAATCTGGAACAAGTGAGTCCCAGGTGGCATGTGGTAATTGTGACTGTAGCAAAGATGATGGACAAAGGATAGATGTACCCAAGCAAATGGGACAGTGATATACATAGATGACATGAGGGGATGAACCTTTTCCAGCTCAAAAACTACAACCAGGTGAGATGAGCAACCAATGATTTAATAGTGGAAGGTGGCAGATCAACATTATGAAGATGGACCTGTTGCCCAATTTGGACTGGCCACCAGGGCTTTGCTTATATTAGCAGTGGCATGTGGTGGTTGATGGATTGGCGACGGGAGTAGATGGAGAGTGGTGACATCAGGTGTGGTGGAGGGGCAAGGAAGACAAGTAGGAGGAGCAAAGAGGTAACAAAAAATTTGATCAAAATGGGAGTCCAGAAACAACCATCTGGTGAGGATAGAAACAAGAGTAAAGAGCCCATGGTGGGGCTCAGTAAGGGGAAAAGGGTCAGGGAGAACAACAGAAGCAAGGGCACAATGTGTAACCAGTGGCAACATGAAAATTTGCCAAAATGCCAAAACGCAGAAAGTACTGAATGGAAAGCAAAGGTGAGCACAACTTGATTGCCTAATAGAGGTGGTGCTGATCAGCCACAAGTTTGAAAAAGGCAATGTTAATTACTATTCCATGTGTCACTGTGCATGTGTGGTGCAAAGGCAAGTATTGTGAATATTCACTTCATTATTGACACCTGTCCATGCTACCAATTAATTCTGGTGTATGACACAGGGATTGGCTTGTTGAGGGCTGTGAGGAACTCTCTCTGATGTCTGCAGTCTATTTCTGATACCCATTCATTTGAGTGCTGTTACAACCAAAGTTTTCATACTCTGGCGCACAACTCAGACAAAGCTTATAGAGGGAGTGAGTGGAAGTGGTTACCCTTTGGATAGGACTGGGTTAGTTGTGGGTAAACAACAGGAGGACTCGCTGAGGAGTCTCCTTGATCTATTAGGGTATATATACTACTACAGGTTGTTTGTACATATATACTATACAGTTGATGGAGGCAGTGGCTGATGATGTTATGGGGCACAGCCCGTATGACCAGCTCCACTGCATGAGATACTTGTAGCTAAAATAAGAATAAAGGCAGTGCAGCGCAAGAAGTGGAGTTTGAACAATGATGGAAAGTGCCACATGGCACAGGGTGTGAAAACTACAGAAGAAAGTTGAAGAGGAGAATGAAGTTTAAAGGTCCAAAAATTGTGTTATCATAACAAGTGCTGTTAGGATGTAGACACAATGGATGAAGGTGATGTTGGACATGAATTTGGTTTGAAAGTACTGAATGGCTAGGGCAATAATGAAGTGAATGAGGGTTTTGATTATAGATAAATCGTCCAGTTTGGGGGGACTGAACAACATAGGTGAAGTAGGGTGGATAGTGAGAGGACAATGTTGAGGTGAGGGAGAGGATAGGAATTGTGGAGTTGTGGAGAAGGTGACAATGAGGGTTTAGACCTGTTCAAAGGCAGCAACAGCCTTTTTGAGGTGCAGCAAGATAGTCTTCCAAAGAGTGGTGTTCTGGAAGAGGATTCAAAAATAAGGAGTTCAATATTCTGTCAGGCAACAAATACAAAGCTATATAAAACAACAACAAACAATGCCAGACCAAGTTCTTGGAAACAAGTCAATGAGACTGAGTAGAGTTGCTGAAGAATATCTGTATAGGCACAAATTCAAACTAATATTGAACTAAGGAATAGTACATCAAGTAGCCTGCAACCTGCCCCTCTTTCCATATGCCAACAACATGTTCTACATCTGCCACCATCAACAAATGCCCACCTCTCCTGTCATAGCTTCATCCTCTGGCAATCAGACCGTACCTACTTGGAAACAGGCAACTATAAGTGCCCACACAATCTCTTTCCAAATGTCACAGAATGTCTCTCACCTTGACAGAGGGAAAGACAACTGGTTGTCTTGGAGGCACACCATATTCGAAGTACTAGAAATGAACCTCCTATGTGGTTACATCAATGGGTTTATTGCAAAACCCAATGATGCTATTAATCCCTCCAGCGCCGCAAACTGGGAGGCAAACAATTAAGCTATCATTAGATCCATACCAAACAGATCTGCCGACAACAAAAAAGACTATCTTAAAAAGTGTATGACCACAAAAGATGCGTGGACTGTGTTAATATAGTGTCATAAACAAACTGGACCTATGTCACAAATCCTATTAATCCAGCAATTCCTCAACATCAAATACAATTACACTGAACCTTACTGCAACACTAGCAAACATCTTTCTGACCTTGCACATTACTTTTCCTGGACCCGCAGGATCCAGGTATCCATTTTGATAAATTTCCAGACCGATTTTCCCAGTCCAATTCTTCTTTAGAATTGCTCTCTAACTTTAGTCATCATTCCCTTCCCTTTGATATATCCAGAAATTCACTCTCCCTC
This sequence comes from Serpula lacrymans var. lacrymans S7.9, assembly GCF_000218685.1. Classification (NCBI taxonomy): domain Eukaryota; kingdom Fungi; phylum Basidiomycota; class Agaricomycetes; order Boletales; family Serpulaceae; genus Serpula; species Serpula lacrymans. Next base: position 1,814,203 of record NW_006763294.1, on the reverse strand, counting down.
TCTTTTCACGATATTGTTTCCCCCTGCTTTCATTATCTCTTGCTATGGGCAATTCCAATTCTTAGTCTGTTATTGTCAATGAGAACATGCTTGAAACAGTACATTCATCCTTTACATTGTCTTTACCGTCTTGTGGTATGTGACTTATCCTTGCTGTTATGTAGTGTCTCACCCTGAAATTTACCTTGGAATTTGATGGGACTTTTTAAATGGAGTTTTTCACGCATTACACTGCTTTGCACACCCTCCAATCCTTCCCCTTCTGCATCAGTTATTGCCTGATTGTGATGGTTTGGATGGTGTTTGCTATATTTCTGTTGCATTGCTGTGCAGAAGATTTCAATATAACGGTATTTATCATGCTCAATACATCCATCCCAATGATATCTGGCCCTTGGGGCAAATTTTACTATGTGTATTTCATGATAGTACCTCATTTTTCGAAGTTTTTGGACATTATCTCATAAAGAAACACTTGCTTGACCTTATTTTTGCACATGGCTTGAAAGTAAGGAGTGATGCTTAAAACTTTCCGGTCCTGTGATACCAATATAAAATTCTACCAGTATTAAGCACATGGTATATCTGCATAAAGCCGGGTCCAGGACTGCCCGGAGGGCAGTTTTTTTGGAATTCCAGACAAAGAAACTTTCCTCACTATTGGCATGCTCAATGCTTTCTCTGGCGAGATGACCCATATTTATGACTTTGTATCTTTTGAACTCTCCAAAATTGACCATACATTCAAGACATCTGATATCTGTTGTCACCTTGATCTTTAACAGCAGGTTTGATGATCTGGTTGCACTCAAACTAAATCAGTGTTGGTTGCCATGTCCTCATTTCCATGCTCCACATGCATATGTTCCAATTGCAAATGCTCTGGACACCTCGAAGCAGATTACTACCAACCTGGGCATCCTCTAGAATCACACCGTGAAGAAATAATTACTGTACGCATTACCAAAGGTGCTAAGAGTTGCTTTACCCCAACTTCCACCATATCCTCCAAACCTGAGCTTGTTTGCCATATTGATTTGGCTGGACATGCTTACCTGGTTGATGCTTTCAATGGAACCACATTCTACCTCTCAACTCCTGAAGTCAAAGCACCTACAGTCCCTGTTGACTCCACTGAATCATCTGCCTTCATTACCCTTGCTCATGATAATGCACTTTACACCTCTGCATCCATCACTGACCATGAAGAATACCATGGGTTCCTTGCACTTGTAGATCCCATCACCTCTGTTGATTGGCATAACACTACAAAGTCCACTGTCATGTATGCGCCTATATCTGCTCCCGGGACTAGCTTGTCATCTGTCCTCACTCTATAAATAGAGCTGGTGGCTCATCCATTATGGCCCCTGGTATTGGTTTCATTAAACTTGACTTGGGATGGGGTGCCCACTTCACCCTTCATGATGTTCTGTATGTTCTATCAGCGGCTGTTTGCCTTATCTCTATTTCTGCCCTACATGTGTTGCAATGCGGCACTGCCCATTTTGACTCCACATCCTGTTCGATCACCTCAAAAGCTGGTGCTCATCTTCTCTCCGGGTCCTTGACAAAGAAGAAGCTTTATGCTGTGAATGCATCAAATACTGCTGTGCATCATGCTTTCTTTAATCAACCCACTCTGGAAACTTGGCACAGATGTCTTGGGCATGCCAAAGTTTGGGCTATAAAAGAAATGGCTCACCACAAGTAGACTATAGGTATGCCTCCCACTTTAAACAATGTTGAGAACAAATGTGGATTTTGTATACTCAGCAAACAAAGCAAATCCCCCATTCTACGCATACACCATAGTGTGAGATCAACTTGTAGGCTAGGTATAGTTTATGTGGATTTGATGGAAGTAGTGGTAAAAAGTCTATGAGGCAACCTGTATGTGATGAACTTAATAGACAATTCCTTGTCATACTTTTGGTCAATTCCCCTCCCTTCCAAATATGCTGTGCTCCCATCACTTCAGAAATGGAAACTAGAATGCAACCTTGAAATTCACGGTAATATCGGTATTTTCAGGACTGACAATGGTGAACTATGCAGTGATGCCATGTGCAACTGGGTATCTACCTGTGGCACAGTCCACCAATTCACCATACCACACACATCTGTGCACAATGGCCACATTGAAAGACTATATTGAACTCTGATGGGTAAAGCACGCTCAATGAGATTAGCCTGTCAAGCTCCACCAAATTTATGGGATGAATTCATTATGACAGCCAACTATCTCACTATTCAAACAACCACCCATTCCTTAATGCATACAACCCTATATGAGTTATGGTTTGTCCACAAGCCTGATATCTCTCATCTGCAAGTGAATGGCTCTTGGGCCTTTGTCTTAATACAAAATTAACACAACCCAAAAGTATTCTCTCACTCACTTGAGTGCAAACTCATCGGTTATAACCCTTCATCCAAGTGCTATTGATATTATGATAAATTGTTGAGCCATCCAATCTTACCATGTCACTTTCATAGAATCTCATAATTCCTCCACACTATCACATGGAATTGTTCTGCCAACCCAAGACTCTCCCATAGACGCTTCTTCCACACCTCCTAAGGCCCCCACTCCTGATCCACTGTTTTTTCCTCACCATTCTTCTCAAATAACTCTACCATCAGCTAAACGCACCAAAAATGAAGGGCTAGACTTTCAGCCTGTCTCATCCCATTCATATGCTCATTCTGCACTACTCAATGCTCTCATTGATGTTGACTGTCCCAATGACCCTGCAACTTTACAACAAGCTATGCAATCTGCCCATGCACCTAAATGGAAGAAGGCTCTTGATGAAGAATTTTCTAGCCTGCATGCTCTCAATGTATACACCCTCATTCCAAGATCCTCTGTACTATCTGGTTGCCACCTTATGTGAGCCCTGTATTCAAAATCAAGTGTGACAAAATTGGCAAACCTGTATGCTTCAAAGCCCGTTATGTTTGTAAGGGTTTCACGGCTGTAGCAGGACGTGACTACAACAAGATAACATCCCCCACTGCCCAACCTGAGTTTTTCCAAGTTTTCCTTCATCTTGCTGTAACAACCAAGAGTTAGTTACTCTGGCGCACACAGAACACACTATAAGGAAGATGATGAGGGAGTGGTTACCCCTTGAGCTGCAGAGAGTTTGTTGGTATACAACAGGAGGACTCGCTGAGGAGTCTCCTGGATCTATTGGGGTATATATACTACTACAGGTTTTGTTTGTACATGTGTACTATACAGTTAATAGAGACAGTGGCTGATGATGTCATGGGGCCTAGCCCGCATGGCCAGCTCCACTATGTGAGAGAGTTGTGTCTAAAATAAGAAGAAAGGCAACGCGGCACGAGAAAGGGAAATGTGGCGTGGCACCATGTGTAAAAGCTAAAGTACAAGGTTAAGGCAGAGAATAAAAGTAAAGGGAAGGTCCAAAAACTGTGTTATCGTAACGCTACCCCCCTTCTAAGGCTTGACTTCCAGGCGAGACCAAATACCGGAGGTAGTGGTTAAATTTTCAGGCATAGGTTGAAAAAGAGAATTAAAAAGATTTGAATCCATGCCTCTAAGCTTCCTTGGAGCCGAGAGATTCTTAGAATAAAACTCGCAAACAGCATCGCGGGAGTTATCCAGATGGGCTTCTGGCTCCCATGTTCTGTCCTCGTCTCCATAGCCCTTCCATAGGACTAGGAATTCTAATTTGCCACACTTCAAGCGTGCATCCACCACTCGTTCGACTTCGAACTCTTCTTCACCTTCCTGGGTGACTATAACCAGTCCGGGCCGGTCTACACGCTGTGCCGGCAGTGGCCCATTGTAGGGTTTTACACGGCTAATATTGACCGTGGGTACTACCCTCATTTGTTTTGGGAGTTCCAGCTCCACTGTGTTGGGTTTGACTTCCTTAATCCGGTAAGGGCTAATCCACTTTTTGGTCAGTTTTCTAGACTGCCGATCTTTTGATTTTAAGTGGTCGGTATCTAACCAGACCAGGTCGCCAACCTTGTAATCAGGGGCCTTAGAGCGTCTACGCTCTGCCCTGTCTTTCATCTGCTCTGCAGTTTTGAATAGCGCCTTGCGCGTTTCGTCTAAGACAGACTTCATGTCTTTTGCCATGTTCCCAGCAGCCTCGTTTTTGCTTTTACCAGGTTCTACACCCATTCTGGGGAGGTACAATCTGGTAACCTCGAATGGTGCCTTTCCTGTAGCCGACGACTGTTTGATATTATATGAGAACTGGGCTATCTTTAGCCACTTGGCCCAATCTGTCTGTCTGTCATTAATAAATATCCAGAGGTATTGCTTCAATTCCTGATTGAGCCTCTCTGTTTGTCCATCAGTTTGCGGATGGAACACCGTTGATAATTTAGGTTTGATGCCCAGCATCTTACATAATTCTTTCATAAATTTGCTAGCAAATTGAGGTCCTCTATCGGAGATAACCGTTTCTGGTAACCCGTGGATAGACCATACAAAATCTTTAAATAAATATGCCGTACCCGCAGCGGTAATGGTTTTATTGGTAGGTATGAATACTACTTCTTTGGAGAAGCGATCCACTACCACCATTACTGAATCATACCCATATGACTCGGGCAGATCCGTCGTGAAATCAACCAATATATCCTGCCAGGGACCAGCTGGTATCAGATTTGGCATAAGTTTACCGGCCGGCGGTTGATGAGAATTCTTTGCCATGGCACATCTCAGACAGGATTTTACATATTCCTGTACGTTTTTGACCATGCCAGGCCACATGTAGTTTCTGGAGATCAACTCCATTGTTCATTGCCACCCAGGGTGCCCAGCCACTGGAGTATCGTGATGTCTATCTATTGCGTTGATCCTTGCAGACTCAGGCACGTAGATTTTGTCTTTAAAATGGAAGATCCTGTCTTCCCATAAATAGTTCTCATTGCCGTCAAGGTGCACCTTCTCTTCTGAGGAGATGTCTTTCTTGAAGACTTCCAGAAGATCAGAATCCTGCCCATTTCTAACATTGGCAACCCTTGATTGGTCTATCATGGTAACACCTTTGTTGTCATCTTTGATGCCGATGGCATGATCCTCTCTTCTGGATAAAGTGTCCGCTTTCCCCATAGAGCTACCAGGCTTATGAATTAATT
>NW_006763294.1:1804359-1807383 GCF_000218685.1 Serpula lacrymans var. lacrymans S7.9 | reverse complement strand
CGCTCCAACCAGGCAAGACAAGCGACCGATGTTTGATAGTATATAATGGTAGATCGACGTCATAAAGATGGACCTGTTGCCCTATTTGAACCGGCCGCCGGGGCTTTGCTGATATCAGCAGTGGCACGTGGTAGTTGACGGATCGGCGATGGAAGCGGATAGGAAGTGGTGACATCAGAAAGGGTGGGGGAGCAAAGAAGATGAGGAGGAGGAGGCTGGAGGTGACGAGGAGGTGAACTAAAATGGGGATCCAGAAACGACCGTCGGGTGAGAATGAAAACAAGAGTAAGGGACCCATGGTGGGGCTAGGCAAAGGAAGGGAAGTGAAGGAAACAACAAAAGCGAGGGCGCAATGCAATGTGTAGCCAGTGGCAACGCAAAAATTTGCCGAAATGCCGAAACACGGAAAGTACTGAATGGAAAAGCAAAGGTGAGCGTGACTGGATTGCCTAATAGAGGTGGTGCTGATCAGCCACAAGTTTGAAAAAGGCAATATTAATTACTATTCCATGTGGCACTGTGCCTGTGTGGCGCAAAGGCGAGTCTTTTTGAACATTCGCTTCATTATTGACACCTGTCCATGCTACCAATCAACTTTGGTGCATGACACCGGAAGTTTGATGGACTTGCTCTATGGTTGGATCAACAACTCAGTGGTCCTCAAGAAAGGCTGATCACTCAACATTCCTCGACTGCACTTTGTTTACTCAGCCCTTGCCATTCCTCAGAATACACAAGACTCGCAGGCCGCTGTTTATCTTCTTGAGGAAAAGATCCAGGGACCTTTCATCAAGTATATTAACAACAACAGTGCTTCCCCAAGGAAAGGCCTGTCGTCATCTCAGCTTGACATTGCCAATTTTCTTTGTTTTGCTCAACACACTCAGTTCACTCTCACGCAAGGCTTAGTGTTTCTATCGGACTTTCAAGGTATGTTTTTATATTCTGTTCTCAATGACGTTCTGAAATTGTTTGGTCTCATGTCTAGGTTGTGGTGATTTGTTAACCAATCCTCAAGTTATGACCACAATGTAAGCCGCTATCCACACTCATTTTTTCGGAAGAAACGGCCCTAATGTATTATCCTAGAGATCATGCGGGCAATTTTGGTGAAGGGAATTGGACGTTGACCCTTGAGAATCTGCATACACTACATACTTGTAACAATTTCTGTGTATACTTCGGATTGAGTCTGTTATTGCAACCAGTGAGTCTTCTGATTGCTGTAATCATACTCTCTCATTATTCTCGCCCATAGAAATCTTGATTTCTTGAAGCTACCTGTTCCAGTTACATTTCTTGCAGTGAGTGTTCCGGTTGTCTTTCTTGATATGCATTGCCGTCCTTGCTATGTTCTTTTTGGTGGTCTGGATGTATATGTTCTTGATGTGTTTCTTATGGCACATCTTGTTTCTTGAACGTCGCTGGCAGTCACGCTGGTTCCTATTTTTAATGTTATACAATTGCGTATCACTGGCAGAAATTCGCTCGTGTGATCCTCGATTGATCAAATTTTATTTTAGGACTTAGCTAATTAACTATTGAAATAAATGTGGGCAAAATTCGAGAGCGGTGGTTAAAACAAAAAGTGGCCGACGCGCGGCATGTTTTCAACCGTAACCAACCGGCCACAGTAACTGTCAGGAAAGCAAACAACTAACTACACTGGCATCGCGAGCACGAATAGCGCGTTAACGGGGTGCGACAAGTAAATCTGAGCTAGAATCATTTACTCCTTGTTATCTGTAAACGGACAGAAACGCAGAAAGACGTCATTAGTGAAGAGCTAGAAGATTGGCACTCACCCAATTGTGAAGTTCAGCAAGATTGAGCGCTTTTATGAGTGGGACCGTGAAATCGAACGTACCTAATGTAGGCACAGCGTGCTAATGCCGCATGAACCATTGCCTATGCGTGCTGGAAGAGATAGCACACAGTAGTGCCATAAACGCGTTTAAATGCAGGTCAAAGATGCGCTGATAACGAGGCGGGCGATATTCGGAAGCAGGACAAGTCCTGGGCCAGTTAAAGTTATGAACACTATTATTCTTGAAAGTAAACCGGGTCGAGAGCAGTGCCATGGACAAGGAACTGAGCGCTTCATGTGGGATTGTTATAAGTGTGTTACTCACGGTGGTGGTACCCACTTGAACGTCTCCGCTATGTCTGCCCGTTTCCGTCATCCAACTAGGCGTCCAGGCAGCTTCCAGGCGTTGACTTTACTACATCCATGTGGTCCAGCGGTATAGAACATGGCTGAGCGAGCGAGGTAAGGCATGCATTGGCTGAGAGTCCGGAGGTAAACGGCATAACAAATGTCAGTGTGTTTACACACCAGTGAACGAAATGAGACCATATGGTCCTGAGACGGTCCAGGTCAAGAAGGAAGTTCTTCGTCGAAGGCCATCCTGAGACATGAGCAAGGACATAAGTTGCTATCATTATACATTGCACCCAGGTCATTGTCCGTGCGCTGAGAAATAAACGTTTTTCCCTATCAATCTGCGTATTGGTCCGCTTATATAAGCAAGCAGCTTTATAACCATAGCTTGGTTCATTTTCTACTAGTTTGTCCCTTCGTCGTCTTGCTCGTCGTCCGAACCCTTTGGTAGGAAAGACATCCACAAAAAAATAAAACATAAAACACAAACACAAAAATGCCATCGCCCATGGCTCTCAATCCGCCGTCGCCGTCACCCTCGATATTCAAGAAAAAGTCGCTGAGCTCGCTCCCATCCATGGCAACCGCAGCGTCTTACCTTTCCGCCGTATCAGAGGCAGATGCACGCGCTCGACACCACGAAGTCTCCCCGACATCGACCCCTGCGTTGTCCATGTCTTCCTCTGTCACATCCTCTTCAGAAGACACCGTTCTCCACGAGAACGATCTCGACGACAGCGGCCTTGCCTATCCCCTCACGCCCCCAACCTCTGAGCAGGTATTTACCACCGTTCATACAGAGTTCGGCCATTGCGCCAACGAAAGTTTCCGTTATGCCTCCCAACATACTCCCGAATCAACGC
>NW_006763294.1:1802512-1804259 GCF_000218685.1 Serpula lacrymans var. lacrymans S7.9 | reverse complement strand
GCACTCTAGAGATTCCACAGCCCTAGCCACTTTGCCATTCATCACAGGATTAAACACCACAGTACCAACACCAGCTGAATAGACGACAGTGTGATCAGCCAGCTTGATTGGCACACGATATGGGGTATAGTGGTGCACCCAATGACGATGAGGTGTCATATGAGAAGTGGCACCTGTATCTGCATTCCAATCAATGTCAGCATCAAGTTGGAGAGGGCAATGAGGATCAGAGGGATGAATGGAACGAAGACTTGCATTTCCAGCTGATTCAGTGACCACAGTAGATGAATTGGCATTGTTGGGCGAAGATTTGGGCTGCTGAGAGGTATTCTGAGAGTTGCTGGGGCCTGCCTGAGCCTTATTGCCACGCTTGTAGCGATTCTTAGCGCCCTCCACCGCCTGTTGGCGACTGATAACATATCTGTGGCATTTATCCTGGGTATGACCAAGTAAACCACAGAAATCACACTGAATGCGAGTAGAGGTGGTGGATTGGTTGCAATTATGGCAGTTAGGATGGGTACAGGTGCTATTGGCAGTGGTAGACGAAGAATGCAAGGCAGAATCGACTTCAGCACGACGACGGCGATTGACCTCTTCAGCAAGGAAAGCATCCCTGAGCTGGGTCTTGTCCAAGGTGCCCAGAAGTAGTAGAGATGAAGTGAAGTGGGCATATTGATCAGGAAGCGCCCTAATCATGGCCATGCATGTCAATTCATCGTCCAATTCAGACAATGAGAAGCCAGTAGGACAAAGATTTTGAATCTGATGCATGCCTTTGTCAATTCTGGTCATGAGAGACTGCAGGGACTCGTCCTCCTTCTTTCTGATAGAGAAGAAGTCGTCATAGGCGTTAAATCTCGTCCCAGGCTTCTTAGAGACGTGCACAATGGCCAGTTTCTCCCAGATCTTGACAGGATCATCAATGATGCCATCAAGATGGATGCGCTGCTCTTTGGTGACATTGAGGTATAATGCACCAGCAGCCTTTTCAGCTCTCAACTCCCATTTCTCTATTGCTTCAGCGTCAGTCCCAGGACACTTTTCAGCGCCAGAGACGAGCCTCCACAGTCCCTTGGTCATCAACCAAGCTTGCATTTCACCACTCCACTGGGGGTAGTTAGTGACAGACAAGGGATGGAACTTTGGGTCAGAGTCAGACATGATGGGTGTTGTATAAGACGATAGAGCAAAGATAAATGATGTAGGAGACGGCTATAGGCGATAGAAAAGTGGCAAAGGCGATGGGAAACAGTAGGAGGCGAGCAGATAAGATGGTGAGGCGGTAGAGAGAGGATATGGAGAGGGTCAGAAAGTGCAAGGATAGGTCCAAATAGGGTCCAAAAAGCGTCCAAAAGCGATCCAGGAGGGTGCTAAGGCTTCCTAGTGCTGCTACAGGGTTACGCCTGTGTTCCCCTTTCAATACCACACTGATATTAACAGAGAAATCGCCTCGAGACAGTGTTGGTTAATAGGGCTTGTATATGAGTCAACAAAGTGACTTAAGCTCCCCAAACACCGCAGGCTGAGAGAGGCTCTAGGCAACAGCAAACTGAGGCAATGCAGGCGAGCTTCACAGTCTATAGGCTTGTTCTATCTGATAATGGACAGAGCAGAGAAGATTGGAGCTTTATGCACACACCCAGATATGCCAAAAAGCGAAAAATAAGGCAAAAGTTCGAAAATGATGCAGAGACAGATAGGATGGGATGGATTCCCCCCTAATCAGAGGTATATGGAACGTTTA